>NC_065445.1:197707518-198011685 GCF_917563875.1 Diabrotica virgifera virgifera | reverse complement strand
AAGAGATATTCGGATAATTCAAAAAACAAAATTTTTATGATGCATCCGGAATAATAGGACAGGACTATGAAACAAAATCAGCTCTTTCATTTTTCCACAGTATTTTTTCCACACTTTTCTCCAATTTTTAAAAATTTTAATTTAAAACAAATTTTTTTTTCAAAAATAAGCACTTTGAATCGATTAAACTTACAGATCATATAAACACAACATAAGCAAAGTATCTTGTGAAGCGGTAATCAATAATTTCGTTTAAGTTATTAGTTATTAGTTATCATAACTCTGGTTATACTAGGTGTAGAGACCTATTGCATACACCATTTTTTTTTACTTTTTTACAGGCTTTATCTCTGCTCAGAACATTTTTTCGATAAAATACTTACTTTTTGAATTATTAACGAAAAACCGTCTAAAAATGTGGTTATTTTGTTGAAAAATGAACATATTCACTGGAAAATAACTCGACGAAAATAACTTGACTTGGCGAAAAACTCTATAGAACAAGTTGCTTAAAATTAGTCAGTTTATCCATTTCCGGAATTATTTTAGACATATATTTTTTCATCCCCAACAGAGGGTGAAATACACCCCCAGGGCAAAAGCGCATATCGGCACAATATCACTTTTTTTCTTTGACATGTTAGCTATGCGTGTGCCAAATTTCATGTCAATCCAAGTGGTTCTTAAAATATACAGCAAAAACCGTGACGGAATGTACTATTCAAAAATATTATAAAATCTAAAGATTTTCTTTTTTTACGTACTCTCTTTCGACTAAAATATAATTTGTATTGAGAGTATTGAAAGATGAAATTAAGGAGAGTAAACTATGTGAAAATTATCTGGTTTCATACGGAAATCTGCGTGAAAATTTAATTTTCTTTTGTAAAATAAACCACGTGTGCTGCGATGATTTTCTCCCTTCTGCCATTTTTCGAATTGATAGAGGAGTATGGATCCTATTTTTCAAAATTTTGGCGTACTGGTACCCTAGAAGTGTTAATTATGACCTAAACATGTAATGTTAGTAGGTCAGTGTACGTGAATTTCTTCTTTATGCCACTTGAATGTTGTTTTTACGATAAGGAACCTGGAAAAAAGGTATAACGACAGGTTGTGAAAACGAAAAATTTTACTTTAGAAAAAATGCAGAAAATAAGGAAAATTCGAAACCTGATTCATAAATTTAATATTTTTGCTTATTTCATATGGCGAGTTCAGTTCACAAAAAGGCTAAGGGATAAAATTTTGGTTGAACTTCCAATTGAAATCCGATTGAATGTATACCTTACTTTCAAATTTGATCAACTTGTTCCTTAAAAATTATTCGAAAATAAAATCTAAACAATTTTTTTACGTATCTCTTTCGACTTGAATACATTTGTGTTTTTTTATAACTGAGAAACTACGTCAATCCTCTCTCATCATTCACAGAATAAATCAGCTGTTGTTGCTGCAAGTCTGTGACAATTATACAAATTTATATAATCGATATATTATCTTAAGAATTAAATATAGAACAGTTTAATAACATTTTTTTTATTTATATACTTTGTTTATCGTTCTAAGGAAAAAATAAGACTTATAATTTCTGTTTCCGCAAAAAAAGTTTTCAAATAAACAAAAGCACAAAGCAATCGATCAATCAGCGGTCAAGTGATTAAGACAAAACATGGTTAATAAAAGTCAGGGTAAAAATCACCAAATATTTTTTATTTGCAATAGTAGTCCAGGAACCGAAGCTTTTCCCCTCGAAATTTTTACAGAATGGATTTGCTTGAAAACTTTAGAATAAGAAGTGGATAGTCCAAGGATCAAAATCTATATGATGCCGAAAGGCGCTTTTACCATGGGGGTGGTTGCCACCCCATCTCGTTGGTGGACATTTTTTATTATATTTTGACCGCAAAAGTTGGCAAATACATTCATTTTAAGCAAAAAACGTTCTATACATTTTTTTTTGATAAAATTAATAGTTTTCGATTTATTCGCTATCGAAAGTGTTAGTTTTATATCGAAAAAATCAATGTTTTCGATAATAAACTCATTTGCGATTCACTCAATTTTACCGTAGAAAAATTTTTTTCAAACTAAGTTCTTGGGAATTAAATAAACTACAATTTCATATTTAAACATTTTTTCGTATCTCTGATGCTAATCTTTCTATTCTGAAGAAAATGGCATTTTTTACCAAACTACAAAAATTCGTTGTTTGTTTTAACTCCAGTTTTTTAAAAACTAATCATTCTAAGCCAGTCAAACTTTTCTGAAATCTATGAATAGTACATAAATAAAGAAGAATGAATAAGGCCAATGACTAAAAACACCGCTAACTTACATTATTAGGCTTTCAATTGGATTTCTCCTTTTTTTTTCAAAAAAATATATTTTTATATATCTTTTTATACTTTTTTATTTTTTATCCTAGAAAGTTTGGTAAAAAGAGTTTTGTAGGTTTTTACAAAATCTATAAGGTTGTTAATATTAAATCCTTTTAAAATCCTCAGTCGCAAAAAGAGATGACATTGAAAGGGTTGGTAAAGCTGGTTTTTGCATGTTATTACAAGATTTAATTGTCAATAGCTCACGCAATTTTTGCCGTATAAAAATTTTTGCAAACCAGGTTCTTGGGAATTAAATAAGCTAAAATTTTATATTTAAATATTTTTTCGTATCTCTGATGCTAATCTTTCTATTCTGAAGAAAATAGCATTTTTTACCAAACTACAAAAATTTGTTATTCGCTTTTAACTTCATTTTTTTTAAACTCATCATTCTAAGCCGGTCAAACCACTAGAACCTATTAATAATACATAAATAAAGAAGACCAAATAAGGTCAATGACTAATTTTAGGTAGGGTGGAGAGTAGGGGGAAGTTTCTGATCACTTTTTCGCTGAAAAAAAAAAATAGAGACTGACATTACTTTTATTGTCACTTAATTTTTGAGCTAGAGACTATTTTTTTATTTCTGGAGATAGATATTTTAAATACTTTAAATTAGTTTGAATAAGTTATCCTAGAAAAAATGCATAGTTTTCCCGTCTTTTGACTTTGAAACCACAATATTTAGTATTTGACGAAGAAGAGCTAACATATAATAAAGTATAGCTCGATTATTCTTGGTCTTAAAGAAAATTAAAAAAAAAACAGTTTTGTTTATTTTTTCAAAAGGTACATTTTTGTTAGGCAAAGTTGTTTTGATGAAACGAAAACTTTTTGAGTTATTAGCAGAAAACTGATTAAAAACATTGATTTTTTCGATATAAAATTAACACTTTCGATAGCGAATAAATCGAAAAATATTAATTTTATTAAAAAAATGCATAGAACGTTTTTTGCTTAGAATGAAAGTTTTTAACAATTTTTGCGATTAAAATAAAATAAAAAATTTGAACTCTCGAGATGGGGTGGCAACCACCCCCATGGTAAAAGCGCCTTTCGGCATCATATAAATTTTGATTCTTGGACTATCAACTACTTATTCTCAAATTTTCAAGCAAATCGATCCATTCTGTAAAAATTGCGAGGTTTTGTCCTATTTTAAGCTTCATTATTTGGACTATAGGAGTCAAATAACATATTGTTATTTGACCTTGCAATTCCCTATATGTTAGTCTTTATATTTTTAAATTAATTCACCATCCAGTACTTCAGTTGATTTATTGAAGAAAAAAAAATACATTTTAAAGAAGCCATTGGACTTCGTAGGTCCTAGGTTTTTATCCAACTTGACCTGAAGTACATCCGGAAGTCGATATTTGAACTCTTCGTGTAACTTTGCGGCGATTGATATACGATTTTACTAATTTTGAGTCATTTTTGTCAAACTTTTGCTTGCTCACTGATCATTGAACAAAACTGTAAACGGAGGCCATAATAATCGTCACTGAGTTCCTGCAGCAAGAGTATTTTATATGGATACAATTTGTCTACTTCAACGTGGCTTGGACGCTAGTTCGGTTGATTCTATGTAGATACAGTTGCTACTTGCCCCGAACTTAACATGGAATCTAGCTGAACATGCCCTAATACTGCAACTTAACTAAATAGGTTCAAAAATAAATAACCATTTTCAATTTCATTGCAACACGAAACTACAACCGCATCATTATTTTAGTCCAATCAGAGAGTGCAGCAAGCACCTCTACCGGTTTCGAAACTTATTAGTCTCTCATCAGGAGGCACATATGCTGCTCTCTCTGACCTAACTAGGACAAACCCCGGCGTGCAGTCACGGATTGCAACGAACGAAACGGCAGGGATGCCCTAGCGGCAACTGCTAGCAAAAACTAAGTTTTCAATCTAAAACTTAGTTTTTAAATAGATTAAAAACTTAGTTTTTAAATAGGTTCAGTTTCTACAGAATGTTACGTCTACAGTGTTCTATACTATGGAGTGGAATCATGGACGTTAAATGTAGAGACAATGAGACGACTTAACGCCTTTGAAATGTGGACCTATAGAAAAATTATGAGGGTTTCCTGGGTAGATAGAGTTACAAACAATGAAGTACTGAGAAGAATAGGTAAAGAAAAGGAAGTTGAACTTACAATTAAAGAAAAGAAGCTACAGTATCTCGGACATGTGATGCGGGGCGAGAAGTATGGCATCCTACGACTCATAATGCAGGGAAAGATAGATGGCAGAAGAAGCATCGGAAGAAGACGAATTTCATGGTTGAAGAACCTGAGAGAGTGGTTTGGATGCAGCTCGAAACAACTATTTAGAGCTACTGCCTCAAAAATTAAAATAGCTATGATGATTGCCAACCTCCGTAGCGGAGATGGCACCTGAAGAAGAAGAAGTTTCTACAGGCTCTTCAGTTTCTCATTTTTATTACCAACATTACCAGCTTCTTGAATTTTTTTACTAACTCCAAAAATACTTTTTTTACTGTCATGTTTATGCTGATGTCATATATTAAATTGGTGAGCAGTTATATTAGCACATTTTATGTGCATCTTAGCACAGAAATCAAATTCCAAAAAAATCCTGAAATGGAAACCAGAAGGAAAAGTAATACCAAAGAGAGCCAAAACGAGCTGAAGGAAAGTAATTTATAAATAAATGAGGGGAAATAACATAAAGTAGAGCTTAGCTTCTGGAATAAATTATCGAGGTGCAGATTGGAATTCTGAAGATGGTGGAGAACGTTGTAAACCGATATATAGGGTGTCCCAAAAATAGCAGATAAGATAAAGAAAGTGGCCATAGCCAATAAATTTTATTTGTTGTTTGTGTGAAGTAACGTAGATAGCCATGACTGTATGTTTTTCATTATTAGTATTATAACAAGGTGTCCCAAAAGTAGTGGAACGGTCGAATATTTCGCGAACTAAGCATCGGATCGAAAAACTAAAAAATACGTGTTCAATCATTTTCTAAAATCTATCCAATGACACCAAACACCAATCCCCACTACACCCACTGAAGGTGGGGTGGGGGGTAACATTAAAATCTCAAATAGAAACCCCCAGTTTTTCTTGCAAATTTGGATTCGTTACGTAAAAGTAGGCAACTTTTATTCAAGACATTTTTTTGAACTGTGGATAGATGGCGCTATAATTGGGAAAAACCATTTATCCTGATACCATAGGTAAATTATTGAAACGGTCTAATATCTCACGAAATACGCTTCCAAATGAGAAACCAAAAAACAGATTTTAATCTTTTTCGAAAACCTATCGAATAACACCAAACATGACCCTCCAACCCACCCCCTGGAGGTGGGGTGGGGCGTAACTTTAAAATATTAAATAGCAACCCCCACTTTTTATTGCAGATTCGGATTCGTCATAAAAAATTAAGCAACATTTATTCGAAACATTTTTTAAATTTTCTCATAGATGGCGCTAATAAATCCTATTTTTCCAATTAAAGCGCCATCTATTAACAATTCTAAAAAATGTTTCGAATAAATGTTGCTTAATTTTTTATGACGGATCCGAATCTGTAATAAAAAGTGGGGATTGTTATTTAAGATTTTAAAGTTACCCACCACCCCACTTCCAGGGGGTGGGTTGGAGATTCACGTTTGGTGTTATTCGAAAGGTTTTCGAAAAAGATTAAAAATCTGTTTTTAAGTTTCTCATTTGGAGGTGTATTTCGTGAGATATTAGACCGTTTCTATAATTTACCTATGGTATCAGGATAAATCGTTTTTCCCAATTATAGCGCCATCTATCCACAGTTCGAAAAAATGTCTTGAATAAAAGTTGCTTACTTTTACGTAACGAATTAAAATTTGCATCAAAAACTGGGGGTTTCCATTTGAGATTTTAAAGTTACCCCCACCCCACCTCCAGGGGGTGTAGTGGGAGTTGGTGTTTGATGTCATTGGATAGATTTTTGAAAATGATTGAACACATATTTTTCAGCTTTTCGATCCGATCTTTAGTTCGCGAAATATTTGACCGTTCCACTACTTTTGGGACACCTTGTATAATACTAATAATGAAAAACATACAGTCATGGCTATCTACGTTACTTCACACAAACAACAAATAAAATTTATTGGCTATGGTCACTTTCTTTATCTTATCTGCTGTTTTTCCTATGATGTCGTAGATGCTATCAAGTTATGTTCAGGCTGTTAAAAATAGCCTAATTATAAAAAAACGATAATAAATCGGCAGAATAATAGCAATTGTTGCTTTGCTTATATAACTTACTTGGACATCGTTCAATAACATGTTTGTGTATAAATAATAAGGGAGATTTATCAGCAGCGTTCCTTGTTTTCAAGCAAATGCAAGTTTTTAGTCGTTAAGTAAGTAGTTATAAGTATTAAAATATTAAATAACAGTCTACTGTATACAAAATTATTAAGAAATCGGTGGAACCTAGAAAGATGCGAAACACCTATTCATTCCCAATAAATATCCTTTCTATAAAAGTGCGAACACTCTCTAAAAGTGTTGACAGATAATAGGCAACCTTTGAACGAAAAATTTTTCAACACATATACAAAGACAGAAAAGAAAATTTAATTTGGCTAAGAAGATGCAACTTTGAACAATACAAAATATACCAAAATTCGAACATCGTACCATTCTTTAAAATAGGACGGCTAAGTTGGATGGGATATGCGGGAAGAATGTAAGACAGCGAAATAGCAAAAAAAGTAAGTAAAAATAAAGAAGTGCCAGTAGAACAAATAGAAAATGATATAACAACTTTAAAAATAAAAAATTGTAGAAAAAAAAGCATAAAAAGCATAAAACAGATCAGAATGGAGAAGAAACCTGAAACAGCCCAAGACCCAAAACGGATAATTTATTGTGCTAATACGAGCATAGAAAACTAAGGGTTCTTATCTTCAATACCCCCAATGTAAGTATATATAAGATGATAATAAGATCTGGATGACAAGATAATAAGATGATAATAAGATAATAGGAGCGGTCTGGTGCCTCCAGCGGCAGTCGACAGTGACAGTTTTTTAGACGGTTTTACTGCTACTCCCGATGCAATAAGCCTTGACCTTGCTTGTTACTCCTGTCTTAATCTTTTGGTCCGAGTCTGCCTGGCTCAAGCTCCATCACCACGTCTAGGTGAAACAACACGATGAGAAACGCGAACAACCTAGAGTAGAGGTATGCTACAATTTTAACCAAAATTATCTTACTATGACGATCGAGCTGATTACCTTTGACGTCTGTATCTGGAAAGATCAATTTTATCCAACCAAATGCTGAGATAGTGTAGAGGAGAATTATAATAATAAGTTCTGTTTGGGTCGTTCAACAATAGTTCAAATATTTAAGATCCGACAAATATCAGAAAAAAACTGGAAATTCAACCGAGATGTAGGTACATCAAATTTTCGTAGATTTCGTAGTAAAAATTAGTAGAGCCAACTCAAATGTGCGTGACAGATTTATATGCAAATGTAAAGAACATCGATGCCATTTAGTATAACATCACAACTTAGACAAGGAGACCCTTTATCACTGTTGCCAGTGGCGTACTGAGCATGGTTCCGCAGGTTCCGCGGAACCACGTTTGTTTTTGTTTTTTTTTTCAATTTGATAGGGGCATTTTAAACTAAACAAGTACATACTGGAAAATGTAAGTGCTTAATAAATTTTTATTTTTGTGTAAGTAGGTACAATACTTATAAATTAAAACGAAGAATCATTGCCTATTTTACCACTAGGCCCTTGAGGTCCCTTCCTCAAGCCCTCATTTTAATGGGGCCCGAAAAGATCATCAAAAGAAAATTTTTATTGCAAAAACAAAATAAATTTTTAAAATTATTTCATTTTACGAACAGGAAATAATATACATGAAATGAACAATAGGAGTTATATTCATGAACCATAAAACATTCTTATCATAAAACTGCAATAAGGGTAGGTAGATTCCTTTGTCGACAATGTCGGCATCAATATCAATAAGCAAATTTGTTAGACACCACTCCGAAGGATTAACAAGAGGTAGGATTAATAATAGGTATTGTCACGTTTTGTCATAATATTGATTCAAAATGGACTTTTAAATTTAATAGTTAGTTAGATTTTGATGCCGTTTTCTGCAAAGATAAATAAGTATTGCCTGCTCGTGTTATTTTTCAGTCCTGTAATTTTTGAGGTAGTTCAATTAATCTATCTATCCATTCATAGGCGTAACCAGGATAATCCTAAGGGGGGGTTACAACTACTGGAAAGGGAGGGTGGTTACAACTACTGGAAGGTCTCCGAGGGGTATGGTGTTAAGCGTATAGAGCTTAAAGTACATCCCAATGGGGGGGTTATAACCCCCAAAACCCCCCTGGTTACGCCTATGTATCCATTAATCATTTAGTCGTTTTATTAAATTTCTTAAAAAACTTATTTTTACTTACTAAATAATCGTTTCGTTATGATAATGAGTTACAAACATTTAAGTGGCAGTGAAAAACGAAAAAAGCAAAAATTAAGAGAACAAGAACGGCATGTACAAAAAGATGCAATATTATCATATTTTACATCCCACAACAGTTGCTGATCAATTTATGGTGACTAGTGAAAGTGATAGTGAAAATAAATTATGTGATGAAGGGCGAGTTACAATCAAAGAAAATGATGACTTCACTGTTGATTTTCAAGCGACTTCACCTGGTACAAGTATATCTCAGTCATCTGCTATAAAATAACAATGTAAGTAACTCTTTTCCTAGCGATATAGGGGATGGGCCAAAACATTTCAATCTTGAATTTCAACAATATTTTATCAATAATCAACCGAATCAAAATATTGATAAAATTGGTAAGAACCATACATTTGCAAAGTGCGATTTTTTATAAAACGAAAGCTAATGGGGAAAAATTCTTCGCGAGTGGTTAGTGTCCAGTTCTAAATGTAGCCGTGTTTATTGTTACGTGTGTAAACTGTTTTAAACGAAAATTGTTCTTCAAACTTCCGGTGATAATGACTGGAAAAATATCAATAGGACAGTTATTTAACATGAGCGATCTGCTGAGCATATTTCCTCAGTTGGTACGTTAGTCAAGAGAAGTAGTACAGCAGGACAAATTGTAACATTAATGGAAAAAATATTTAGAAGAAAAGGAACATTGGAGAAATGTTCTTGTGCGTCCCTTTGACGCACAAATGTAAACATGTGTGTTCCTTTTTTTCGAAATTTTGAAAAACTAGTTAATATTTTTGAAAATTTTTAACGTAGTATGAACGACTACATTATTGCTGAGGGCTGAAAGTCTTTTGTAATAAATAAAAAAGTTCTTTTGAATGAGACATTTGAAATTAAAAATCACACTAAAATTTCTCCTTTTTTATCCCTTTAGCTGATTGAATACACATTAAAGAAGTTTTCAGGGACTTTCAGCCCTCAGCAATAACCTAATCTTTCATTCTGCGTTTAAATCTTAAAAATCTAAATCTAAAAAATCTTAAAATACTTATAGTCTGGGCTGATTATCGGAGAATAGGCCATTTTTGGGAAAAGTTATTTACCAGCAATTTTATTGCTGGAATCGAATTGTAAGATCCTATTTATTAATAATATAGGTATGCAAAGTCCTCAGATAGTGTGCTACTTTTTTTATAAACAAAATGGCGCCCGAAAATCGTGTTTTTTTCAATTATTGCTCTATAACTCCGAAGATTTTAACTTTACAACAAAAACACTCAAATAAAAATTCACCGTGATTAAATTCTGCATAGAGACGTGTTTTTCCCGATCTGATCCGACGAAAATTTTCCTCGGAAAATGCGGGTTTTCCCAATAAAATCTTTAACTTTCAAATAAAGTTTTAGATAAGTAATTATTTACCAATAATTAAATAATTTGGTGACTTAAAAGCCTTCTTGGTTTAGATTATAGTTCCAGAAGTTGGTGAAAATTAAACGAATATTTTAGCAACAATTCAATTGTTAATTAATAATTTACAGTCGCAATAATAACCAAAATAATTATGATACACTGATTAAACTTTGAAATCTTATAAAGATGAGATGCCTATTTAACATTTTGTCGACAAAATATAAATTTTTTGTTTTTTTGCATAATCTTTAAATGTTAAAAAAAATAGTTATAAACAAATTAACGTTTCTCAGAAAGTTTTTATTATATTATAATTTTAAGAAATAGCTAAAATGCGCATTTCAAATATCTTGAAAATGAATGCCTTAACACTTTTTTGCAACCATTTGCAAAAAAGTTATGAAACAGTGAATAAACATATGATTACTACGGTATTTATAATTTTTTTTTAATTCTTTCAAAGCGTGGAAGTGAGTTTAAAGTACAAGCTAATTATTTATAAAAAATATCGATTATTAGTTTAATGGTTATATTTTAATTAAAGATTATAAATATATTTTTTTGTAATTTACACTCGCGAAAGTAGAATAATACAGTACCGTAGCTACCCGCCCACATACACAACTCGCGCGAGTTTAAGCGTGTCAGTCGCTTCGAGTGAACATTTTATCTCCGGCTCTGTATCAAGCCTACTTTCGCGCTAAAAATTACAAAAAAAAAGTATTTTTAATCTTCGATTAAAATATAACCATTGCACTAATTTTTGACATTCTTTGTGAGCAATTAGATTGTACCATAGACTCACTTTTAAGCTTTAAAACAATTAAAACAAATTATAAACAACGGAGAATTCGTATATTTACTTTGCTGTTTCATAACTTTTTTGCAAATGGTAGGAAAATTTTTTTTAGAGCATTCATTTTCAAGACCTATGAAATGCGCATTTTAAATATTTTTTAAAATTAGAATATAATAAACAATTTCTGAGAAATGTTAATTTGTTTATAACAATTTTTTTGAAACATTTAAAGATTATGCAAAAAAATGAAAAATTTATATTTTGTCGACAAAATATTAAATAGGCATCACACCTTTATATTCTTTCTAAGCTTGATCAATGTCTCATGATTATTTTGGTTGTTATTGCGACTGTAAATTGTTAATTTACAATTGAATTGTTGCTAAAATATTCGTTTCATTTTCACCGGCTTCTGAATTTATAATCTATAACAAGAAAGCTTTTATTTCACCAAGCTATATAATTATTGATAAATAATTACTGGCCCAAAAAATTTATTTGAAAATTCGATATTTTGTTGGTAAAACCCACATTTTCCGAGGAAAATTTTCGTCGGAGCAAATCGGGAAAAACATGTCTCTATGCAGAATTAAATTGGGGTGAATTTTTATTTGAGTGTTTTTTGTGTAAAGTTAAAATCTTCGGAGTTATAGAGCAATAATTGAAAAAAATACGATTTGTCGGCGCCATTTTATTTATAAAAAAAGTAGCACACTATATGCGGACTTTGCATACCTATATTAATAATATATAGGATCTTATAATTCGATTCCAGCAATAAAATTGCTGGTAAATAACCTTTCTTTGTACTTTACTAATTAGACCAGCGTATTATACCTATTTTTTTTTCAAAATTTAAAGATTATGCAAAAAAAAGAAAAATTTATATTTTGTCTATAAAATATTAAATAAGCATCTCATCTTTATAATCTTTATAAGTTTGATCAATGTATCATGATTATTTTGGTTATTATTGCGATCGTAATTTGTTAATTAACAATTGAATTGTTGCTAAAATATTCGTTTAATTTTCACCGGCTTCTGGAATTACAATCTATACCAAGAAAGCTTTGATGTCACTAAGTTATTTAATTATTGATTAATAATTACTTACCTAACACTTTATTTGAAAATTAGAGTTTTTGTTAGGAAAACCCGCATTTTCCGAGGAAAATTTTCGTCGGAGAAAATCGTGAAAAACATATCTCTATGCAGAATTTAATTGCGGTGAATTTTTATTAAGGTGTTTTTGTTGTAAAGTTAAAATCTTCGGAGTTATAGAGCAATAATTGAAAAAAATACGATTTGTCGGAGCCATTTTGTTTATAAAAAAAGTAGCACACTATCTGCGGACTTTGCATACCTATATTATTAATATATAGGATCTTATAATTCGATTCCAGCAATAAAATTGCTGGTAAATAACTTTTCCATGAATTTTGCTAATTAGCCCAGAGTATTATTAGTTTTCTCAGGATTCAAAAAAAAATAATGCTTTTAAAATGCATTGGAGCCGAAATTTGCGCCTATTCCCTTAAATGTTGGCGAAAATTGCTTTATTAATTTCTTTTTAAGAAAATCTCGTCGTTTGATTAAATATATCAACCCCACCGTAATCCAATTTTTTATTTTTGCTATTTTTTTTAAGCTTTTTATCTCCCTACGGCAGGGGTTTGTATGTAATTATCTAATTTATGTATAAATGTATCATACATACATAATAATACGTGCAATTTGAGAATCTATTTTGTTCGGTACCCCGTCAAAATAGCCCCGTCAAAAAAGCTCCGACAAAATAGCCCCGACATAATATCATGCACACAAAATAGCTCCGACAAAATAGCCTGCAGACAAAATAGCCGCGGAATAATAGCCCGCCGACAAAATAGCCCCGACAAAATAGCCCCGAAAAAAAGCTCCCTTCAGAATTCATCATGAAATAATTCCTTAAAAATACATTTTTTCGGAAATGGTAATTATCCTCTATTCAGATGTTTATCTTAACCACATTAAATAAAAATTGTCTTTTCAGAGAACTCGAGTCCTGTCTTTCCTGCCTCTTGGAAGTTTGAACATTTAAGTTAAGCGAAAATCAATGTTAATTTATGATTTAAACATTTTTTCTGTTTTCGGGCAACAGTAAAATGCATTTTAAATTAAATAAATTAAATACATTCTTCCTTTTTGTCAAATAATTTAAATTAAAAAAAAGTTTTTGGACACCTTGTATAAATAATTATGTAATTGTTTATAAGAGGCTGTTTTAGCCGGGGCTATTTTAGCCGGGGCTGTTTTGACCGGGGCTATTTTGTGTGCGATCTATTTTGTCGGGGCTATTTTGTTTGCGGGCTATTTTGTCGAGACTATTTTGTGTTGGGGCTATTTTGACGGGGCTTTTTTGACGGGGCTGTTTTGACCGAGCTATTTTGACGGGTCACGATTTCGTTCATTTCTTAAAAGCTGTTTTAGTTTTACGATATTAAGGTTTTTAATTATTATGACTGGAAATTTAGATGTAGAAAATTTTGAGTTTCATTATTTATGAAAAGAGCTGGAGTAAAGTGATCAGTCATGTCAGTATGAAAAACGATAGGATTAATATTAATTTACTGTTTAAAATTAGTTTAAGTTTTTATAAATATATGATGATTTATATTTAATGTTTATTAAAAACTTTTGATATACAATGTGTGTTTTTATTGTGTTTACATACAGGTAAATGTTGCTCTAGCTCGTTCTATTCTCGCCTTAATTTCTGTGCCCTGTTCCTATTTTGCATTTACGTTGGTGCCAAGATATACATAAGATTCTACATGGTCAATTAGTATGTTGTTTATCCGTAATTGTCGAGTACGTTGTTGGTTCTTGCTTATAAGCATCCATTTTGTCTTCTTGAAGTTGAGGCTCAGGCCGTATTTATCACTAACGGAATTAACCCTTTCCATTGCCTGTTGTAATTCATCTATGCTACTGGCAAGGATTACCGTGTCATCGGCACATCTTATATTGTTGGTTAACTCATAGTTTATTTTTATGCCCTCATTTGAATTTTCCATATATTTTTTAAATATTTCTTCGGAATAAATATTAAATAGGAGTGGGGATAAGATACCCCCTGCCGGAAACCTCTTTGATCTCCACACTTTCAGTAAGGTCGTTGCCAATTTTTGCTCTTACTGTTTAACCCCAGTATAGGTTTGCCACAATCCGAATATCCTTGTCGTCAATACCTGTCTTTCGCAGAATAATTATTCACGATTGACATTGTCAAATGCTTTTCTAAAATCCACAAAGCACAAATACACATCCTTATAATCACCTAGAGTATAAGCACCTAGAGAGCGAAAACTGCCTCTCTAGTTCCAAGTGCTTTCTGAAATCCAAACTGCGTTCTATCAATATTTAACTCACATTTATCATATTATATTCTACAAGAATAAAAAATCGCTAGCGCCGTAAATATGAGTGGCGCATATAATACTCCAGCTACAAAAGATCTCATATGAATATTACGTGGCGCGAAAATGTATTTTCATTTTGATGCAAAACAAAATTTTAGTTTTACATATTTTAAAAGATGTTTTCACAATATTTGCCCAATTTGAAGTAAACGCGCCACAAAAGAGTAACTTTGATACAGTTTGAATTTTAAAACTCTTTTGTGACACGTTTACTTCAAAAGCAAATATTATGAAAACATCTTTTAAAATAAAACTAGAATTTTGTTTTGCATCAAAATGAAAATACATTTTCGCGCCACGTAATATTCATATTAGATCTTTTGTAGCTGGAGTATTGTATGCGCCACTCATTTTTACGGCGTTTAGCGGTTTTTTATTCTTGTATGAGGAGTTTTTCAAAGTTTTTTTATAAATTAAATGTATGAAGTTGCTTGCAATTTTTCTCGATTACACGTTAAGCTTTATAAATGGTCGCCTTTGTCGCATTATCTCCCAAATCATCTAGTGTCCATCGAATGTACACTAGATTTTTTTCTATTCGAAATAGATTGAAAAAAATATTAGGATGGCCGGTAAATGAACTCGGATTGCCCGTTGGCAGATCAAATTAGCGTCGTAACCACTACAACTACATAAACCATTTAGGGAATAATCGTTAATTGGATTAGGTATACTTTTGTAGCTTAATAACTTCTAAACGGCTTAACCGATTTTGTTCATAAACATGAGTTTGAAACGTATTGACAAGTAGTATCTTATGCATCTACGGTCAAGTATGATAACTGAAGCTATTACAGGAATTATTGAGCTTAAAAAACCGTTTTTTCCATAAGAAATATATTTGATCATACTTATGAAGCCTATAACTTAAAAATTCGAATTTTCCCGGATATAAGGTATACACCGTTAGATTCGTCTAAAGTCCTTCTACGCTCAGTTATTGGCGTAATTCGTAGGTTGAAATTTTGAGTAATTGTCGAAAAACCAAAATTTTTAAAGTTTAGTTTTTCAGTTTTTCGGCTATACTGAGCCGTGTGTATGCCTGATCCTGACAGCTTAGACACCATTTGAAAGCTTAACTCAACGCTATCGATTTGGCGTATTTACTCTTCTCCTGTCTCTTCTTGAACCGAAGATATATACCGTCAAAAAATATGCCGGTTTGTACCTACCAAGTCCTACCTCAAAACTCACAAACTACACCTGTTCTGAATCGGCCCTCACCCCCCTTCAAACACAGAAAAAAAATTCAGATCGGTTTAACTTTTCCACACACATACATACATACATATCCCAAACATTTTCCCTGTATTAAATAAAAATTGACTCATATTTCTGAGCTCGGTAACTTTTGAACGGTAAAACCGATTTTCAAAATTAGATATGCGTTGGAAAGGTAATGATCAGTAATATAAGAAGCCGCAAAGGTCGGAGTTAAATTTTTGAAATTTTTGGGAGTTTTGGGGACGAGAACGAAAAACAGACCTTAAATAGGAAGGGCCGTAAAATCCACACCCTTGGACCAAAATGGATGGTTGACATATGAATGGGTGAGTCTTTTCCTGAACTTTAAGATGGGAGTTGGCCCAATTTTCAATTCAGTCAGATTTAGAAAATCGAAAATTTCGTGTATATATAGTGTCGCTTGTAGGGGGTGTAGGTGTGCGCCACTGGCGAGAAACGCCGTTCTCTGGTAATGAATGATCTTATGATTGATCAAGCTTATAAGTCGGTAGTCATCACAGAACTGGGCATTTGGTTTCTTAGGGATTGTAATAAATGTCGACTGCAGCCAGTTCTCCGGGATTTTACCGCTATTATATACGTTGTTGCAAAGTACAACTAGATTAGGACATTGTTAGGTTCCTACAAGGAATTCTTTGTCTGATTTACAAAGGATCTTAAATATTTCGCAGGGTACATTGTCGGTCCTGTTGCTTTATTATTTTTTTAGTGCTGTAATGGCATCTTCTATCTCCGATTTAAGAATAGAAGGTCCTGTTTCTCCTTCTCCATATAGGTGATCATCAGTCGTGTCTGATGCAAATAATTTTTCTCTGTATGATTTCCATGTTTCTAAGATCCTTGATGGCTCCGAGATAAGATTTACATCGCTATCTTTTATGCTGTTGGGTGACTTATGGAATTTCTTGGCCTTAGAATATGCAATAAGTAAAATATTGTCTGAGCTGATAGGGGGATTTGCGAATCGAGGATTAACGCTATTGTTAGCCTTTGCTGATGATGTAGATGCAGTCGCTCATTCTACAAGAGACGTAAGAGAAGTGTTTTCACAACTCGAGGAGGAAACAGGTAGTCTGAGTCTTCGAATAAATAAAGAGAAGACGAAATACATGCTAGTAACCAAAAATCCAAGACCAAGAGTTAGGCAGAACATAATTATTAATTTCGAAGTAGTAAAAGAGTTTAAATATCTGGGAGCGGTAATCACGGGCGCCCATATAAAAATTTTCAGGGGGGGCAGACGTGAAAATGTTGCAAATTATATTTTGTATACTTCGGATAACCATATAGAGTTTTCAGCACCCGAAAAGCTAGGGGGCACGCCCCCATCCTGCCCATGAGTATGGGCACCCCCCTGCCCATGGGTATGGGCGCCCATGGCGGTAATCACTGATGACAACCACATATAAAAAGAGGTCTCAGCAAGGATAGCTGCGGGGAATAGAGCATAAGACTTCCTGTCAATATTATTCAATTGCCCAATATATGGGCAATTATTCGCCCAGTTGTTACATATATGAAAGTGAAACATGAACTCTATATCAGCACGAAATAAATAAGCTGTTGGGGTTTGAAAGGAAGGTTCTCAGAATGACATTTGGCCATAAAAGAGATGGATTGACAGGAGAGTAGACAAGGCGCCGCAATGCTGAATTGGTGAATGTGTATGATACTGAAATCATCGTCAGACATAAAAAGCTAATCGGATAAGATGGCCAAATCATGTGGTAAGATCAGATGAAGACAGAGTGTTCAAGACACCGTTCTTTGAGAGACCAGGCGGTAGGACATCAGTAGCCCGTCCCAGAAAAAGATGGAAGGATGATCTTGAAGCCGATTTATTTAGGATTGGGGAATTGGGGTATAACAATGGAAGATAAAAGCACAAGATCGTAGAAGATGGAGGACTATAATGGATGCGGCGAAAACTCACCCCGAATTGTAAATTATGTCTTTCTTAAGATGCGTCTAAAATATTGCTGATTCTTTCGTTAAAAGGACCCGTGAAGGTCATCGGCTGTACAAGTAGGCATATATAGGGAATAAAATGCAATTTTTTGTTGTAAAAAATATAACTTCCGATATATAAATATAACTCCCTCCGATTTCGTTGAACTTTTATCGACTTTCATGAAAATTGGTGAGTAGTTAGAGGATACCACAAGGAACAAAGGTGACATGATGTCAACTTGCGCTTTTACCCTGGGGGCTGATGCCACCCCTTCTCGGGGGTGAAAATTATTTTATTAAAAATAATACCATAAGTCGATAGAGTGACAAATTATTAGCAAAATTTGTTATATAAAGTTATTAACATAAATCAATACTTTTTGAGTTATTAAAGATCAAAAACTTTATTTTTTCGTAAAAAATGCATGTTTTAAAGCTGTTTTCACGTATAACTCAAAAACTATAAGCTTTTACAAAAAATTTATGATTGTCAAAATTGAAGACAATGAAAAATTGAATACACTCCTCACTTAAAGAACTAAACTAATTTTAATTCAAAGTGAGTTATGGGTAATTGAATGTATATTTTTTTCGACGAGTACTCAAATCTAAGTATTCAAGCTTAAATAACGGGAAAACGATTCATTTTATAAAATATTCCTTCTTAGCACTTGTCAAAGTACTTCGGAATACCTATCAAATGAGCTCCAGAATAAGTTAATAGCATCAAAATTAAGCAAGTTATGATGAAAATAAAAGAACCCTTTCGAATTTTTTAGGAAAAAGTGAAAAATGAAACATATGCCATTTGCACAAAAATTAAAATTTATAGTAATCCTTACAAGAATTTCTTTATATTAGCATAAGTAATTATTTCAACAATTTTGACCGGTTTAGAAAGCATATTTTAAAAAAAAGATATAATTTAAAAAATCTTTTAAAATTATTGTAACTTTAAATATACGTAAAAAATGATAAATAACCACATTTTAGTGTTTTCTATATAAAATATTTTACCTGTTTTACTATTTCTGTAGGGTAAAAAATAACCGAGATAGAAACCTTTAAAGCTTAAATTTTGCTGCGAGGACAATGTAACCGGGGCCATTTAACCTTTTATTTTTAAAAAAGCTAGGGGTTTAACAAATTAAGTTTAATAGACCTTTTAATTAGATTTTATATGGTTTTTAGGTAAACCTGATATCGTGAAAACTAACGGAGTTATTAAAAAAAACAATAAAATTTTTTTGGAAAAATTTAAAAGATAAATTTTGAAGAATTTTTGGAGCATAAATTTTAATGCTATCGACTCATTCGGGTACTCATTTAATAGATATTTTTAAGTACTTTGACAAATGTTACATACTTTTATGGTATAAAATGCATGTTTTTCCCGTTATTTAAGCTTGAATACTTAGATTTGAGTACTCGCCGAAAAAAATATACATTTATTACCCGTAACTTACTTTAAGTTAACATTAAAAAGTGTTTCTAGTAAGAAGATTATTTCATTTTTTATTAGCTTTAAATTTGGTAATAATAACTTTTTTTTTAATTTATGGTTTTTTGAAAAATCAGTTCAAAACATGCATTTTTCTCAAGAAAAATTAAAATTTTTGATCTTTAATAACTCAAAAAGTTTTGATTTATTTTTATAACTTTATATAATAAATTTTGCTTAGAATTTGTCCCTCTATCGAATTATGGGGTTATTCTTAATACAATAATTTTCACCACAAGAAGGGGTGGCATCCACCCCCAGGGTAAAAGCCAAGCGCAAGTTGGCACCATGTCACCTTTGTTCCTTGAGATATCCTCTAACCACTCACTAATTTCCATGCAAATCGATGGAGGTTCAACGAAATCGGAGGTGATAGTTCATATCCACCTTCAGTAACTGCACTAATTATCAAAAAAAGAAGTAAGTTCGTTTTAAAAATATCCATAACTTACACGGAATTCCCAAATAATTCAGATTAGGTTCTGAAATATATCGTATTGACACAAGTATTAAGTTAAACATAGTATTTTCCCATTAAAATTAATACACTTCTTTTCTACGAACTTCAGATCTCAACACATTGTCAAAAAAGTTTACTTTTCTTAATTTTTTAATATTTTTGTGTGCCAACAAGGTGATGCCAGGTCAGAGACAGTGGATTCTCTATTTAAATTTGCAAATAGAAAATCTGTAACTCTGCCAAAAATATTCCGAATGTCTGTTCTTAATAATAAAGATTTACAACCATAGGCATTGTTAGGGGGGCTGCGAATATGATAAACAGTTTTACCGCCCCCATATAAGACACTAAATAGACAGTTTTTATGTGAATTTGTATATAATATACAGGGTATGCATGTGTATATATACAGAACACATCACAAACAAAGAGGTTTTGAGAAAGATAAATAAAGAAATTGAAGTCTTAAGTACAATCAACACCAGAAAATTGGAATATCTCGGACAATTACACGTGGAATGAGAACTTGTTCCAACTTATTATGCAAGGAAAAATCCAAGGAAAAAGAAGCATTGCCCACATAACAATGACGTTCGCATCATGTTCAAAGCATATACTACCAACATTCGTCGGAGTATATTCTTTTTAGTATATGCGTAGTACAAGCATAGCAAGTACCATAAAAGACATTCTAAATTTCATGTTCTTTGCATATACTTCAAAGAATATTCTCGTAACGAATATACTGAGTACATTCGTGTACGTAGTATCTCGGAATATTCAAAAAAAGTTTATTCTTAGAATATACCTTTATCGAATATTCCATAAGAGTATATACTTGACACATACTTATAAGTACCTACTTTTAAAATATCTTAAAAAGAATATATATAGGAAGAATAATGTTAGCCTATAGATTATCAACTTTGTTAAGAATAATTAATAAACTTAAAAATTTATGTATGTAGGTAGTACTATTAATTAAACTACCGAATTCATTATTTATAATTGATTTAATTGTATGGTAAAAATGTTGAAAAATAATTACATTAACGGAAAAATGAGAAATTCTCGTTTCGCTTTCATAATTAAACTGCATTTACTATTTTGATTTAAGTTTATTATGAGTATTTTTATGTAGAATTTTATTTTTACATTGAATTGACATTCAGGTAAGCTAGGTGGCTGAGCCAAAACCCCACAAATAAAGGGGAACGACCGCTGCATACCTGTATAAGGGTTAGGGGGTTGGAAACAAAGGCAAAATACAAAATATGAAAATAGTTACAGTTAGGCATTTGGCATTTGTGTCTACACTCAACACTAACACTGTCTATGCTGTGTTATGACGAAGACCAAGTATTTCTATAAGGACTAGGAACATGCATAATTAACCTTTGTATTTTGTTTGCGGTCAACTTACAAACAAAAATTCATTTTGGTACTTCAATATTACTTAAATAGTCACTATGTATATAGGTACATATAAACAACATATAAATTTAAGTTATTTACATACATATTACATAATATATATTTTAGTACTATAGGTATTTACGTATTCAGCATTTTTATTTTTATATGCACATAACGAAATATATATACCTACTTATCTAGGTATATATTTTTATATAACTAAGTAAAATTTCGTATTTTATATTTACTTATTAAGTAATATTGTAGAATGTACTAACTACATTCTCAAATGTAATATGTAAATTTAGTAAAAAGTTGAACCTAGGATGAGATTCGGTGATGCTGAAAACATACTTCTGAGCAATATAAATAGCACTTCCTTGGAATATTCTTAAAAGTACATTCTTCCCATATACTAAAAAGATGTGCGGTAGTACATTCTAAGTATATAAACAAAAGGTTTATAGAACCACCTTAGAATATTCTAAAAAGTATATTCTTGGTATATACTGAAAAGAAGTGCGGTAGTACATTCTAAGTATATAAATAGAACGTTTAAAACTGTAATGTAGTATATACTCAGCCTCTGCTCTGCACATTCGTAATGGTAATTACGCATATTCTTAGCATATACTTTTTCTGGAAAGTATGTTCCATAAATATACTAAGAACATGAAATTGTTATGTGGGTGCTGAGCAACCTAAGAGAAGGGTACGGATGTACATCAAATGAACTTTTCAGAGTAGCCGTCTCTAAATCTGTCTTGGCCGTTCAACATCTAACAAGGTCAAAGTTTCTCTCAAGACGTGCCAAGATCCAAATGTACAAAACCATAATACGACCAGCAGTGACATAAGGAAATGAAACATGGACATTGAGAAAGAAAGAAATTAATAAATTATTAGTATGGGAACGCAAAATCCTGCGAGTTATATATGGTCCTAGCAGGGACAGTGTGACAAATGAATGGAGGAGCAGATACAACAATGACGCAGGGGTTCCCAACCTTCTAGCAACTGCGTACTACCTGAAATATTTTGAAAATTTTGGCGTACCACCAAACCCCGGGTGGAGGGAGGGACATAGAATGGAAGGACCCCTCCCCGGATCCTAATTTTTTTAGAAACATATTTAGTATCAGAAACATGTCAAATCAACATTAGTCATTGTATATCGAGATTAATGCCAAACTTATTGCAGTTTGCCTGTGATTAAAGTGTCAATTGCAGGAATAATTGAACTTACATAATTTTATTCTAAGTCCTCTTCAACATTTGTTGGTTGATTTCTATGTATATTTATTTTTTTATTTTTTACATACAATAGTTCAGAAAAACTAGTTTCACACAAGTAACTATTGACAAATGGCATCAAAAACAGCATAGCTTTTTGTGAGAGCATTTCATACTCGGATTTACACCCGATACAGAAGTCAATTAAGGATTTCTCTTTAAAACATGTCTTTCATAGAACTATCTTCTGTTAAATCGATGAATGTTTTCTGTAATTCCAATTCATTTCAATTCTGATCCAGTCTTCTTCTTCTTCTTCTTATGCAATCCACTAATGGATGTTCGCGATCACGTTTGACCATTTTTCTCTATCCCTTGCAGTATGTATTAGGTCTCCTATGTTTTTTAGTCCTGTCCATTGTTTGACATTACGGAGCCATGACATTTTCTTCCTGCCCACTCCTCTTCTTCCTTCGATCTTTCCTTCAATTAAGGTTTGCAGAAACTGATATCTTTCATTTCTAATTATGTGTCCCAGGTATGCCGTTTTTCTCTGTTTAATTGTGCACATCAGTTGTCGTTCTATACCAATTCTTCTCAGTTTCTTCTCTGATCCAGTCAAGTTTGGAATAATATTCAGAGAAATATTTATTAAAACTTTCTTGAAGACATTCCAAGAGAAGAATTATATCAGAAACCACATCTGGTATTGGAGATATTTCGTTTTATTCAAAGAATGATAACAGCGTAGGAAAAGCAGAGACAGTCTTCCCCTGTATTTGAGAACATAAAGGAACAAACTTTTTCTTGAAGGAGTTTATTTTCTCATTGGCTGTGAAGGGAATTGTGTTTACTCCCTGAAGACCCTGTATGCAACAAAAGAGTTTTGAACTTGCCACCCATATCTTCACACATCAAGGAGAATAATCTTGAATTAAGAGACCTAGCCTTTATGAAAATAACTTTCACAGCATGTGATAAAACGTAGATCATATTTTCCGACATACTTTTAGCAGTTAATAATTCTTCTAGAATAATTTTTCTAAAACGTTAGTTTATACATGTTAAGGTAAAACGTTCTACTCACAAATTTAGCTGCTAATTGTTTATTAATTGTTTAAGAAATAACAATTTGTTCTGTATAAATAATTTTAAAAATATCGTTGAATTCATCGTTTTACTTTGATAAAATAGGTTTCAATTTTGTTTTTTATATGCTGAAACCGAATAGGGCATTACAATTTAGTCCAGAGAAATGAGATTTTTCTCGTGACACGTCCCCCTCCAAGCCGAAACCAAATTTTTTGAGTAGTATGGACATCTATAATAATAGCCTATATGTTTCCTGCAGCCGAATAAACAAATAAAGATCAATAAACGATAAATTTTCGCTTTTTTCGTCTATTCCCAAAAAGTTAGCATTTTTAACAAATTTGAGAGTAAGAAACTCATAAATCGTATAAAAAAATTCATTATGGCGTTCGCTGAATATGTCTATCCTTATTGGTTGCTCAGAAAATTGCAAAATAAATCATAAATTTTTAGTTTTTATAAATACTTATAGCTTATGTAAAAATGAACTTGGAACCTTCTTATTACATGGAATGCTGAGACTTTTGGTGCTTAAATCGTACCCTAAATTTCAAAGCAATTGGTAAAACAGTTTATAAGTTATTTAATTTGTTTATCCCAAATTCATTTTTTTGCAACACTATAAGTAAGAAAATTATGAGAAAATGACAAAAAATAATTTTAAACAGTGTAAAATTATTTTGCTTACTTATAAACAAACTTTTTAACCGTTACCCGTAGAAAAATTATTTTTTATTATTAATATTTAGAAAGACTGAATTTTTATACACATTTAGAAAGAAAATGGTTGTCCTGGGACAATTATGGACGAATTTAGCCCCCCCCCCCTTTTAATTCACATGTTCTTGCAAAATAATTTTACAATATTTAGAATTATTTTTTTTTAATTAAAATAATAGTGTAAATCTTCTTCTTTCATAAACTATCCAAAGTATTACTGTAACTTCATCATTTTCTGACTTATAGTATTGCAAAAAAAAAATGAATTTGGGATAAACAAATTAAATAACTTTTAAACTATTCTACCAATTGCTTTGAAATTTATGGTATGATTTAAGCACCAGAAGTATCAGTAGGTATTCCGTGTAATAAGAAGGTTCTAAGTTAATTTTTACATAAGTTATGAATATTTATAAAAACTTAAAATTTATGATTTATTTTGCAATTTTCTAAGCAACCAATAAGGATAGACATATTCAGCGAACGCCATATTGAAGTTTTTTATACGATTTATGAGTTTCTTACTCTCAAATTTGTTTACAATGCTTAACTTTTTGGTAATAGACGAAAAAAGCGAAAATTTACCGTTTTTTGATTTTCATTCGTTTATATTGTCCAAGTAAAAAATACTGTGGAATAGCTTTAAGCCGGTGAAATATGATATTCTTCAAATATAGATATTAGGTCAAACGTTTAAGAAGCGGCCTTTTGAAGCATCTGTGTTTTTACGGTCAGACCTCCCGCATATCTATTCACAAGTTTCGTGCAAAATCTTAGTTTTAGTTCGGTAGCTAGCAGTGTGTTAGTACTGGAGTGTACGTGTGTTAAGTGATACGAGTGTTTTGTTGCTGTAATTATTTTGAATATTGGTTTAGTATTTCGTTTGGAGATTGTCAAGTGTTAATAAATTATTGTAATTTAATTAATGTGAATAGTGATGTGGCGCCCGTGGGATAATGTAAATATCACGTACGATAACGCTGATATTGTAAAAATTGCCAGTGCTAGTGTGAATGTAATTACTAAAAAAAAAGAGATCGTAAAGAAGATTCGAATGCATTTAAATGCAGAAACAGAGCAAGTATGTTTGAATGTATACAAAAATCTACGTACGAAATTCGGCTTCAATGAAACACTATTGGCACAAGCCACCTCTGATTTAACAGAAATTCCACTTTCTAATGTATATAAAGTAGTTAAAAATGAACCCTATCATAGCAAGAAACGATGTGACTACAAATTTTCAAGACCTTTAAATCCATCACTCGTAAAACTATTCAAAACCACAATATACGACTGCTACAAAAGCAATGAAATACCTACAATAGAAATAATAAGAAAGAAATTGGAAACAACCGGTCGAAATATGAACTGCTGTGAGAAAACTCTTCAAAATTGGATAAAAAATGGGCTTTAAGTTAAAAAAAAAATAAATAAACGTAAAGCAATTATGGAAAGCCAAAGAATAGTCAACAGACGTAATATGTACCTAGAAGAAATTACTAAATATAGGCAAGAAAATAGGAGAATTTATTATTTAGATGAAACTTGGTATGATACCCACGATACAGTTAAGAAAGGATGGACAGATGGTTCAAGCATGTGCATACCAGAAATGCCTGCAAATAAAGGCTCGCGGCTAATTATTGTACATTGCGGAGGAAGTGAGGGATGGGTTCCGAATGCTTTAAAATTATGTGGGAAGAAAATGGAAGATTGTAACGTTGACTACCACAAGAATATGGAAGCTGACATTTTTGAAGATTGGTTTGAAAACTCGCTGATCCCAAACTTGGAGAAAAACAGCGTAATAGTGCTTGACAACGGTTCCTATCATTCCCGACAGCTCACTAAAATACCAAATACATCTTCAAAGCTGACCTGCAAAATTTTTTAATGGACAATTATTTGTATTTCGAAGATTTTTACACAAAAAAACAACTTATTGAAGTTCTACACACGAAGCAATTTAGAAAATTATACGCTCTAGAGAGTATTGCCGAAAAGCATGGACACACTATATTGAGACTTCCCTCCTACTTTTGTGTTTTCAATCCTATTGAGTTAATTTGGGGACAATTAAAACCAAGTATAAGGCGTTCAAATACATTTCCTAAATTTGACAAAAAGGTAATTGAGATAATTAAAAAAGAAGTAGCCAATATTACCAAAGTAGACTGGCAGAAAAGAATTGCCAAAGTGATCAAAGTAGAAGAATATTATAAGAAGATTGGGCACTTCCACATTAATGGTGGAAATAAATTTATTATTGAATTGGGCGATGATAGTGACGAAGAAAATACGGAAGAAGGAGAAAATGAGTTAAGTGTATCAGTATTTTAATTGTTGTGTTGTGCAATTCATTTTCCAAGCATAAGTGTACTAATGAAAAGACTCGGTTAAAAAAATATTTTTAGATTTTGTATTTTTAATAAAAAAAGAGCGGGGACATGCTTGCATTTTGTGATGAATTTTAAAAGTTTTGAATTGTATACCTAAAGTAATTTTAGATCTAACTGTGTTTTTATATAGTTCTTTTAATATCAGTAATTCTAACAATAACAAGATTAATTATAAAAGCTATTCTACATCAGTTATTAATGCAAGCATGCGGTAAGAGGGAGGTCCCTGTGAGGTTAAATGTTATTAAAAATTGATAAAATTAATTTTAACACAATATTATGTCCTGCTTTAACGGTATTTACCTAAGTATAAATAAATATTTTTAACTACATATTTAATTACCAAAAAACACCAGCTGCCGGCCTAATATTAAAGAAGAACAACCCAAAGCTACAATAATCTTACCCATTACACTATATAGATTGCTTGAACAATAACTATGTATATCATCAAAATCGGCTGCAGGAAACATATAAGTTATTATTAGATATAGATGTTCATACTACTCAAAAAATTTGATTTTGGCCTGGAGGGGGTTGTGTCACCAACAGTATATTTTTTTCCTTATTTTCTGAACTAATTGGAAAATTCAAAAAAAAATTATCTCTTATACAGTATGTCTGCGTAACTAGGAACCATATGGGAAACTTTTTTATTATTAATTTACGAAAAAAAGTTATTTTTCATGAAATGCTCTGCATAGTCTAAAATCTAAAACTCAACCATCAGATATCAAATTTTATCAATATTTTACGACGTATGTCAAAAAAATTGGAATTTTGTTAAAGAGTAAAGTACCTTTACATTTCAGAATATCAAAAATAGCATACAGTAGAGCGTCGATAATCCGAACTAATTGGTACAGGGGTAGTTCGGATTATCAAATTTTTCGGATTATCGAACATATGTTCAAAATACATACAAAGCTCATAAACATAGTACATTATGTACATACGTTTTAGTTACAAGGAATAAAACACCTGCATAATAAATAAAATATACCTATTGTATCTATTTCTGCATAAACAAAACAAAAATCCGCGGTCATATTTTGCCCATATTATCATATTAAATCCAAAAATTCGGTCTGCGATCATATTTTTTAATTTTATAATTTTTTTTGCGTTTGGATTAGCGATCGTTCGGATTACCAGGGTTCGGATTATCGACGCTCTACTGTACCTATATTGCCTAAATCGTACAAGAACGGCTTCGTTCGAGAGTTCGAGGCTTATTTCGGTGGTAGCATTTACGATCACCCTGAGAATCAAAGCAAACAATACATGGAGGCCGAAATATGTATTGAACAGCCACAAAGACACTACTGGGACTATACTTAAGGAAACCACATTTATGATGAACTCAGGTGTGATGACACCATAATTAATCTTCAATGAGAAGATAAACAGAATTATTCCATCTAGATCTAGAGAACAAAAAGTCCCAAATATTCACTCAACGGAAAAGGTACGTAATATTAATAAAAGTGTTAATTCAGACAACCAAAGCAATACTTAAAATTTATCCAATTCTTGGTTTTATTGGAACAACAAAACGATGTTCATCAATTAATTATTTTCGTTAGTTGATCCAATGTATTACGTTTATTGATATTACGAACACTATTCACTGAGTCAACGAACACTATTCATTGAAACAACAACGTCGTTAATTGACCGACGAAGACTATTCGTTGTGTCAATAACAGTGTTATTTCTCCTAACGTATTATACTGCTTCATGCATCCAATAAATTTCGTTTATTTCTACAATTATTTCCGTTTATTCTTACAATTAATTCCGGTCATTTCCACAATAAATACGGTTATTCTTACAAGCAATTCTATTCATTCCTACAATCAGTTTCGTTCATTCCTACTATGAACGTATTTCATTTTAATAATTACCGAATGCATTAGCTCAATGTACGATATTAATTGATTAATAATAATTTGGCAAATCCCCCTTTTTTATCCTAAACCTAATGGACTTTACACTGTGTGATTTCTCATATGATTTCACTTATACAGTGCGCTGGAATAAGTGTCACCCCCCATTATTAACTTCTTTATTTTTAGCACATAAGCAAAACTCTCGGACAGGTTTCGAACATCAATGTTTCGAATTTTACAGGTGACAGGCCCAACTTTAATTTTTTTGTAATGGGAAAGTATATCATGTGACAGCTCATTTAAAAGCGTTTGAAATAGTGATTCCAAAAACCTATAACACTTTAATCCTTTTTAAGAGCACAGGTGCAAATTTTCGATCGAATTCTTTTTAAATGCATTCATTTTTTTTTTGGAATCCTGAGAAAACTAATAAGTATTTTTGAAAAATTAAGACGCAGAATAAAAGATTACATTATTACCGAGGGCTGAAAGTCCCTTAGAATAAACAAAAAGTTTCTTTTGAATGGTATACAGTGGAACCTCGATAAGTCGGATTAATTGGGACCACGGCCGATCTGGGTTATCGAAAATCCGGGTTAGCCGGAGAATATGGTAAAAATTAATAAAATACGGTATACTTAGAGATAAACTCCATTATAAATGCCAAAACATGAAATCCATATGCACAGTACATCTAAATTACATACAGTTGTATAGGGTATTGTTTATTTCTTGGTAAAAAACTTAGTCGAAGTGAAAACATTTTTGTTTTGTCTGATGAAAATCGGTCCGGGTTAGCCGGACTTCCGGCTTATCGGGGGCCGACTTATAGGGGTTCCACTGTATTTGAAATTAAAAATCATACTAAATTTTCTCTTTTTCACCCCTGTGACTTATTAAAATAATCATTATAGAAGTTCTCAGGGACTTCAGACCCTCGATAATACTGTAATATTTTATTCTGTGTTTAAAATTTTTCAACAATACTAATTAGTTTTCTCAGGATGCGAAAAAAATGAATACGATAATAGACAGACGAAAACTTCCTTCCAGTACGGACTACACTTGGAATCGAAATGAAATTATTCGGCACTTCGGCAGAGGTAAAAGAGAAGAAGCTCGGGGTATGACGATAAGGAAAAGCCGTTACATTTCAAATGGTCAAACAAAGCATTTATTGTTTCAACAACTGCGTTTATTGCTACCATGAACGCATTGATTGTGGTTATTAAACGCAGTAGTAGATTGATTAATGCATTCGTTGTCACATTAATCAGTTTACATCTGTGGAATAATCAAATATTACCCTATATTAACAACATTTGTACATTGTTTTAATGAAATATGTACGTTGTCACGATAAACCAAAGTAATTGCTTATCATCTACGAAATCAAGAAAGTGAGTTGCTGCCAGAATTAATATTATTTATTAAATATAGGAAACTAACTTATTGGCTGAATAAGTTGAATGTTATTGATTAATGTACTCTAGTTATTTTCACAATTATTATTCAATCATTGTGACAATAACCAAATACATTCATCAATGTCTAAAAGTTCGTTGCAACAAAAAATTAAATTGTTACAACGAAATACTATTCAATAATCACTGTTAATCAATATTACGAACTAAATTTTTTTGAGTGGTAATGAGGAGTTAATATGGTTTACTCATGGATTTAAAACTGCCCAGTGTCCATGGTACTAGATCAGGAGTCTTTGGGCAAACATGCAATTATAATAAATCATACAGCCTAGCTCAATATACAACTGTGTTCCAGGCTGGAGTTTTTGCTTTGGTGGCTTGTATTGATGAAATCATATATGAAGACCCCAAAGCAAAGAGAATCAAGATTAACACAGATAGCCAAGCGGCTATTTTGGCATTAAAGAACCCATTCACCAAATCAAAACTGGTGATGAACTACAAAGATCTCCTCAACAATCTTCCAAAGGATAATAAAGTGTCCTTAATATGGGTGTTGGGCCATGAAGAGGTGCATGGGAATGAACGAGCAGATCTGTTGACAAAACAAGGCTCGAGAGAAACCTTTGTAGGCCCAGAATCTTTCACTGGTATGACTAAAGATGCTACGAAAAACTAGGCTCAGCCTCTCAAGAGCAAATCCAGACTAAAATAATAATCAGGAATATTGATAAAAAACTTTCTAACAATTTGATGAACCTCAATAAACGAGAGATCAAAACGGTCACTGAAATGGTGATTGGAAATTGCCGTTTAAGAAACCACCTGTACGAATTAGGTAAGGTTAATGAACCATGGTACAGAAAGTGCGAAATATAAGAAGAGACAACCATACACATCCTATGCCATTGCAATGTGCAAATGATGTGAGGCAGAAATTAACTGGTCAACTGACGTTTGAACCTAAAGAAATCCTAAAATTATCAATAAGAAAACTTGGCTTTCGTTGAGGTCACAGGACTTTTTAGAGTTTAAGGGAAAAACACGGTATGGTACGACCTTCCGACCAAGTGCCAGAGACTAAGTCTCTGGCCGAGTCTTGCGAAGTCTCTAACGATTTAAAAAGAAGAAAAAGAAGACTTTTTTGAATCAACATTTAGTTCTTTTTGGATTTTAGCCAGCACCGTTACGGCATGGAATTTGCACAATATTGCACAGAGAAGGAACTTTTTGCATGCAGAGTTTCTTCCGGACGGCCCCGTAATAAATCACAATATTTAAACCTCAGTTTTATAGAAAGTCAAAACAATAGTAGAAATAGAAGAGAAGTTTTGCATTTTCATCATATAGTTAAACTGTTTTAATTAATGCTATTCTCTGTGATTTTCCTTGCGTTTTAAGTTCCATAATTTTCAGAGTTTACGTCAATTCTTGCTCATTATTTAATAGCTCTTAAATAAATAAATCTCGAGCATTTTACCTCGTCCAGCTGGCAACTCAGATAAAAATATTCACATAGGCTGTGTGTATTTCCGGAACCGATTTAAATGAATTTTGAGACTGCAGGCACAGGCAGGTATTACGAAAATCTAAAGATCTAGTTCGAGATGTTGTTCAGATTTGTTTGATATAAGAGTTATTTTTATCGTTTGATGCAATTTTGTTAATAAAAATGTTGGGAAAACTATTTTCTTTATATTTATGTCAAAAAAATATATTAACTGCTTTTAAATTACAAGGCGCGACAAAAATGTCTGAAGCTCTTTACAGTTATATTAGGTTAAGGAGATAAGGTTTCAATAACATGTACAACTCTAGAGAAATAACAACATGCCTACTGACTAAAGTCTAAAGCTTATTGAACTTCCAAAAAAAAACTAGAAGACAAAAGATGCCTAGAATACCGTTCGATATACAGAGTAGTAAAAGGACGTGTACACTGTGTACAGATAGCAGGAGAAAGATCTGAAGAATTCAATTGGGAAAGAGGTATCAAACAAGGAGACAGTCTTAGTCCGCTACTATTCATAATAGTCATGAATGAATTGACTAGGAATACTGGAGAAAGAACAAACCAAATACAGACAACAATAGGATACCAACGATTACAGCCAATAAAAATAGAAGCCTTATTGTATGCGGATGACATAGTCCTTATAGCAGATTCCGTGACAAAAATGCAAAAACTTATAAACCTATGGACAGAAGAAACAGAGAAATTAAAAATGGAAATAAACATCGAGAAAAGTAAAATAATGGTCATCGGCGAAAAGGAAGAAAATAAAGTAAATATAAAATGCAAAAATACTCAACTGGAAATAGTTACCGCATATGATTATCTTAGAAGTATAATTACCAATGATGGGAAAATAGACCTCGAAATAACAAACAGAACTAAAAAATCAAACAAACTGTACTACGCACTAGCGCCAGTTCTGAGGAAAAAAGAATTGTCCAACGAAACAAAAATTAAAATAGATAATACGATTGTGATACCGATGATACTGTATACGAGCGAAAATTGGACTTTACAGAAAAAGCATAATAGTAGGATAAATGCAATTGAGATGAGACCTCTACGAGCTATAGCCGGAAAGACCAAATGGGATAGAAGAAGAAATGAGGCAATAAGAGGGATAACTAAACAGGAACCAATAATGAATAAAATAATAAAGAGACAATTAAACTGGTATAGACATCTGATGAGAATGAAACCTAGTAGACTAACAAGGAAAATTCACGAAACAAGGAATATTACAAAAAAGAAAAAAGGCAGACCGAGGAAAAAATGGATACAGCAAATAGTAGAAGTAGGAAAAATTAAACAGAGAACGCTAGAAGAAATGAAACTAATAGCGCAAGACAGAAAAGAATGGAAGAGATGGGTGAATATGTAGCTAAACTAAACCCAAATCCGACACCTGAAAGGGTATAAGGAAGGGGAGAAAGAAAGAAAGAGACTGCAGGCACAGGCAGGCACATATTACGAAAATCTAAAGATCTAGTTCGAGATGTTGTTCAGATTTGTTTGATATAAGAGTTATTTTTATCGTTTGATAAAATTTTGTTAATAAAAATGTTGGGAAAACTATTTTCTTTATAACTATGTCAAAAAAATATATTAACTGCTTTTAAATGACAAGGCGCGACAAAAATGTCTGAAGCTCTTTTACAGTTATATTAGGTCAAGGAGATAAGGTTTCAATAACATGTACAACTCTAGAGAAATAACAACAGAATGTCTAAAGTCTAAAGCTTATTGAACTTCCAAAATAAAACTAGAAGACAAAAGATACCTAGAATGCCGTTCGATAAGCCTGATGAATCATCTCCTAAAATTGTTCCTAAAGATAATCCATAAGAGAATTTACAAGCCGTGTGAAAGTCAAATTTCCCTCAAGCAGTTCGGGTTCATAAATTCTATTGGTGCGAGAGAGACTTTGTTCTCAATATAAGTCTTATTCCAGAGATGCAGAGACGTCAATTGCACGTCTAGTTGATTACAAAAAGTGTTTGATCGAGTACAGCCAGTGCCGGTTTAACCTAACTTCGGGCCCTGGGCACTAGAGAGGGCCCCTTCATTGCTATTCGTTGTCAATTTTTTTAACAAAAAAAAAGAATGTGTGTGTACTTTGTACGCACGTAAGAAGTTATACTTCTATTATAATATAATTTCAACGAAATAAATATACCTACTTAACAGTTACAATACAAAAAATTAACAATGATTACCAAAAATGAACCAAAACATAACAATGCCAAATATTAAAAAAAAAGAAAAAAATATGAATCGTCCGGGATTTGAACCCGCAATCTCGCGATTTTTTTATCTCCGGTCCAATGCTCTACCAACAAGGCCATCAAGCCGCATGCTAGTTACCTTTCAGATATACATAATTATACATAACGGTGACAAGTGAAATATAAAAATAGATGTTTTATTATTTTACGCCCAAGGAAGACAAATCCCAAGACAGAAAATTATAATAAAAAACCTTTTAAACCACCTTTTTCAAATTGCGCAAGTTGTATTATTAATATTAAGGTGAAACAGTAGCGATCAACAGGTAGCGAAAACGCGTTCCAAGATTGCGGCTGTAATTTTGAATATTTTTTCGAGATATTTGGCACACTTATTCGTAATATAATAAAGAATGGCGGTACAGAGCCCAATTTAAAAAATATATTAATATGTGGAAATTACTCTGTAATTAAATACAATATTAAAAAAACGAGCCTGTACCGCCATTAAGAAGAACAAAAAAATACACTTTCTTCAAATAAACTTTTTTATCCGATGCCTAGATTTTGTGTCATTTTGGAACTACTAATGAAATAAAAAAATTTAGTAGTTCCAAAATAACACAAAATCTAGTCATCGGATAAAAAAGTTTATTTGAAGAAAGTGTATTTTTTTGTTCTTCTTAATGGCGGTACAGGCTCGTTTTTTTAATATTGTATTTAACTACAGAGTAATTTCCAAATATTAATATATTTTTCAAATTGGGCTCTATACCGCCATTCTTTATTATATTACGAATACGTGTGCCAAATATCTCGAAAAAATATTCAAAATTACAGCCGCAATCTTGGAACGCGTTTTTGCTACCTGTTGATCGCTACTGTTTCCTCTTAATGTTAATAAATGAAATATAAATATTTTGACGTTTCACAATTTGACAATTCACTTTTAACTGCAGTGCCTTAAAATTTTTAAAGCACTAGTGCCTTAAGTAGCATTTTTAACGCTCCTACGGAGTCCTAAAAATTGCATTTTTAACACGTTTGTAGAAAAATATATTTAAAAACACTAATATATTCTTTCCACACCTTTTCTGGACTGATACATACATAAATTAAAACATTTTGAAGTATAACTTCAAAAAAATAATATGAAAACTATTTAAAAAGGCAGTATAACTATTAACTAACCTTTGTTGTTTCTCTTCCCACAAATTTTAAAACGCAACAACCATACATAACCAAACCGTCATCCGTCCAAACCACAGCTGCGCTACAGCTGCCATATTGGATAATTTTTGACATGTCATTTGAACATCCAATCAGAACAAAGTTATAATGCGCATGCGCCGGGATCGTAGGTTTTAACATATAAAAATTCACCCTCATATCGCGCTTAAAGAAGTATAACTTCAAAAAACACATGCATTAACTATAAACGTTTATTGTAAAACCCATACATTATTAAAAATTTTAAAAAAGATTTTTAAAATAAACGAGAAAAATAGCAAACGTAAACATATTCCAAAAAATACATTTAAAAATATAAAAAAAAAACAGAAAGTTCTACAGAACAACACATGACAAACAAGAAAACATATTCTAAAAAATATAAAGACAAAAAGTAGCTCACTTTTTTTCTTGACTAGGCATTAACAAACTGCCATATTAATACTATCAAAATTCAGTTGCTCCACTTCTTCATTTTTTATAATACGATAGTGATAATGCGTCTAGGTTTTCTTGGCCCTTTGACCTTCAATAAATGTATCATTGTTTATAATTTAAATCCAAAGAGACCGCTCGCCTGACGCATTAGAAATTGGTATCGTCAAATAAACTTGCAGTAGTTAAAAACTGGCAAAAGTTGCCTTTACATCCTGGATGACACCAAATTTTCAAATGTTTATTCAAATTTTGGCATAACGTTGTAAAATGAATAATTTCATTATGCAAGTTCTCTTTGGTTTCAACAACATCTTTATATTCCTCGCAGTCTCGCATAAAATATTAATTCACTTTTTGACTTCTTCTTTATTTAGCGTAAAAAACATCTAACAGCTGATGTAACATCTTTGTAGCATTATATTCTCTTTAAAAGATCTTGAGAAATATTGTGGCATTTAGGGTTACCATACGTCCGGATTTCGTCCGGACAGTCCGGATTTGAAAGACATGTCCGGATTGGCGTCCGGATATGGGAAATGTCCGGATTTTTTTCTTTACTAAAAAAAAATAATTAAAAAAACATATTTAACAAATTACTCGAAGATCTCAAAGATGTAAATTTTATTACGGTTACAATTGATAGTCCAAACAGAAACGAGATCAAATTGACTCCGGTATGTGTTCGTTATTTTAAGCAAAATGAAGGTGTCAACGTGAAACTTTTATTTTTTTATGAATTTCCGGGTGAAACATCCGATCTTTTAGTAGAACATGTTTTAAAATGTAATAAAAAGTACTCTATTGATTCAAAAGTAGTTTGCCTTTGTGCTGATAATACTAATACTAACTTTGGGGGTGTCAAAAGGCAAGTGTAAGCAACGGCGTAACCAGGATGATCCTAAGGGGGGGGGGGGGTTACAACTTCAAAATGGCTTGATTTGTCAACAACAACAACACATAATGGTGTTAAACATATAAAGCTCAAAGTAGATCCCCATGGGGGGGTTTAACCCCCAAAACTACCCCTTGGTTACGCCTATGGGGCAAGGATATGTTTTCTTCCTTGGACTACCCCTGTCCGGATGTGGCCTTAATGAATTATGGTAACCCTAGGCATATAACATTAAATTGGTACTTCAATTCTGAATATCTCTTGCTCCTTTAAAATTGTTTCACTGTCAACTGCTTCAGCGAAAAATGTGTTTTTTTTGTTTTTTGAAGGCCAATTCTATAGAATATGTTTGAGATTATTGCCTTCACAAAAAAATATTTTTGGCTTCTAGTTCAATTTCGCTTAATTTATTTCTTACGTCTCCAACAAAGCTCAAATGTCATTAATTCTACTCCAATTGACACGTTCAAGTCCACAGTTTCTAACGTTTTGCTTGTTGCATTCACTCGTTTTAAAATCCTTGCCCAAATCAGTGTCAATACAGTACAGTATCCAAGTTAACCTGTCTCAAAGGCAAAGGTATCCATTTTATTATGCAGTGCCTTGGCTTCACTTCTAACTGCTGATTTTTTGTCTCTATTATTGCTGGAAAAATATGTTTGATGGATCCGTAGTTTTTAAGTAAAACATTTACAGCGTCAAAAGTTTCTACATGTTTTGTTTTCATCGCTTCCAGGAATTCATTGCAAGTTTGGTCAGACACATAGCTAACTAAACCTTTTTCTTTATTCGCATTCCGCTGTAAATGCTGAGCTAAGAAGTTGTCAAAAGCAAAGTATACAAGACAACTTAAGTAATTTCCCTTATGACGACTGTTAAATTCTCATGGGATCAACGAAAAGCTAGTCCTTGAGAAGCAAGTAATTTAATGGTGACAACTCTTCTTAGGACCTTTACTCAATAGTCAGCTTCGCGTTCTACTTGCTCTTTCAAGCCAGCGTCTATAACTCCAATTTAACTGATGATCCATCTAACTCCAACTGATGATCTTGTTATTAATGTAATCATAGAGTTCAGATGAAATTTACTTTCTTCGTGAGATTTGAGTAAACTATTCAAATATTTCTAGTGGGTAAAATATATCCAAAATCAGTTAAACTATTTTTCTCAATTGAAAATAATTTGCACGGGTAACAATAAACAGCTTTAACACTTCTCTTTGCCTCCATTGGGTTTTACTCTATAAGAGTTGCTTTTATTTAATCTTCTATAATAAGCTTTGTCTCCAGCTTCATACATTTTTTTACAATTTTCTAAGGAATCGCTCTTTGGTTTAATAGTTGCCACAGTTCTTATTTATCAGTCTTAAAATCTGACCATATCTAAATCGCAGGTATTTCGTAGTCTTTTTCTCTATTTAAAAAATATGGTCCTCGATTATTTAGCGGACCTTAATTTGTTATTAATAAAAGGAAGGGTCCCTACGGGCCCCTCCGGAGCCCGGGCCCCTGAGCGCCCGCCTCAAGCGCCCAATGGACAAAACGGCACTGAGTACAGCACTCCAAGATTATGCAAATACTAAAATAAGCAGGAATTAACAACCAAGATCTGAAAATAATTAGAAAACTTTACTGCGTGATAAATGAAAAAATCATGCGTGGAGTGAGGCAAGTTGTCTCCTAAAATCTTCAATATCCACTCTGAAAGAATTATCCAAACTTTTTTACGAAACTGAAAAAGGTATTCTACTAAACGGGTACCGGCTAAACAATATGCAGATAACACCATAGTATTTGCAGACAACCTATAAGACTTACAAGTTCTTATGAATAAAATCATGACATGTATCGCAGTAAACAATATGGACTCAATATAAATAAATAAGACAAATCTGGTGATCACTAGCGAGAAAGATAGCAGGTCAACTTTACATCAACCAAACCCCTGAAGAAAGAGTGGCGCACTCTAACTACCTCGGCACCACAATAAATGAAGAATGGACCAACAACCAAGAGGCAAGAGCGCGCATCGAAAAATCTAGATCCACCTTCAACCGGATGGGGCCTTCTTTAAGAGGCACAACCTATCTCTCAGCATTAAAGTAAGAATGCTGCGATGGTACGTCTCCTATGTCCTTTTTTATGTTGTTTAATCGTGGACCTTGGACAAATATATGCGAAGAGTATGGCTATATCGGAGAATACTTTAAGTCCCGTGGACTGACCGAGTCTTAAATGAGGAGGTCCTAAGAAAAATGAAGAAGAACCCAGAGGTGCTGACCACCATCAGATCTCAAAAGTTAGAATCGGACATATTATGCGAAATGAATTCAGTTACACCCTCCTACAAGCTATCCTGTAAGGAAAAATATTTGGAAGGCGAGATCCAGGAAGAAAAAAAAACAACCTGGTTAAGCAACTCAGAACATGGTTCAACACAACATCTATGCAGATTTTCCGCACTGCTTCAGATAACATAAAAATTATCATGATTATTGTCAACATTCGTCACCGATAGGCACATCAAGACTTGACAAGACTAGACATTGACTTTGTTCACATTTTCCCAATAACAGTCTTGTGTTCCTGAAGAACGATTGAAGGATCTTCAAAATATTATATTGCCTCTTCATTTTTGATCCAAAACTTGTTTTTTTATTTTGTTTTATAACGAACAAAAACATTCCAACAATGCATACGTAAAATGTCCCAATTATCCACTACCAAAGAGCCTTTGCGGGCTAATGCATTATCCTATTCTGCGTTCCGCAGTCACTTTGCAGTGTGGGCAGCACATCCCAATATAAAACTTATGGAACCTTGCAGCTCAGTGTTGCCGGTTTTAAGCAGACGAACTTAAAGTCCATCTAAATAAAATATTCCAGAAATCCACAATATCTTGATTTGAAAATCTGTAGGTTTTATTATTTTTAAATAATTCATAGATAGGTACTATGAAAGATATTTTTATACGATATTAAAGATATATCATTTGAATATTGGTTGGTTGTTCTGTTGGTTGGCTTGGTTCTAAAAGGGCCAATGTCAAATTTTTGTTTTTTTGTACAGCTTTCTTTTGAATTTAATATTGACCAAACAAAATGCAAAAAATTGAAATTGCCCATTTTAACATCAAGAAACATAATGTGGCTTAATGCTAAAAGGGCCAGTGTAAATTTATATATTATACATACAGTGTGTCAATTTGAAAAGTTGCCACCCCTATAATTTGGTCCCTATAGAAAATCTAAAAATATGCAAAAACACGTCAAATTTATTTGTGGGGGGGACATTAGTAGACCAGTTTTCAACTAAATTACATCAACCCTATAGCGGGGGCGGACACAACCCCCAAAATCTTTAACGGAAAGGGGGGTTGAGTGATACCTCATTTTGAAGGTCATTAAATTACCTTTTCAAGAGTACCACATGCCTTATATTTCTTTTCAGTACTTCTGGAAAAATCTTGGACTCAATACTCTAAAAAATTTTGGAGTTCTGAACTCTATACTTAATATCTTTACGGTTTTACTTGATTTTTACAAAAATACTTCAAAGAAATACTCTAAATACTTCAACACCCCAAAAAAAAATCCAATTTGGAGTTCAATACTCCAAAAAAAATTTTGGAGTTCTTAACACGATATTTAAATATTAAAATTAATTATGAAAAAAATTAAAATTACTGAAAAGAAATATAATGTATGTGGTATTTTTGAAAAGGTAATCGAACGATCTTTAAAATGAGGTATCATTCAACCCCCCTTTCTATTAAAGATTTTGGGGTTTGTGTTCGTCCCCGTTAGAGGGTATACGTAATTTAGTTGAAAAGTGGTCTATAAAATGTCCCCCTCACAAATAAATTTGACATGTTTTTGTATTTTTAGGTTTTCTATAGGGACCAAATTATAGGGGTGGCAACTTTTTAAATTGACACCCTATATATAAAAGTAAAGGTATAAAAATTTATTTAATATAAATATTAATATTTCTTGGCAACACTGTTCTTCATAAGAGTCTGTACTGAAAGGTGACCGTGGAGCGCAGTATAGTAATGGTAAACAGGAACAGGATAATATCAACGAAACAGGTGCTTACTACAGGATCAATTATTGAAGTATACACAGTAGCCCAGAGTCTCCGATTAAACCACGACAACGATCTTTGAAAACGACAATCCCATGTATTTATGAACTTCGCAATGCCATACCCTAAAGACAATCTACCATTGAAAGATCCAGTGGTATGAATCACACATATTCAGATAAAACCGTTGAAGAAAAATTTTCTTCTTCAACATAATTTGGGCGGACAACTGTACAGTGTTGTAGTATGTATCTACTGTTTGGTAATTTCTTCAACTTCACCACTTGTATATGGTTAAAAGTATGAGATAGAATATTTTGGTTGCCCTCTAAAATAGTAAGCGCAATAACAAACATCCGACACTTTGACTATGGCATTGAGCTATTATTTGCTTTCTTTTATTTATGAGTTCAAAAATAAACTATAGCATATCATATTATTACAATTTTTGTTTCTGATTGACAAGGTTATTAGTGTTTGTAAATATTTTGTCTTTGAAAAATTTTTAATCCAAGAAAAACACTGTAACGTATTTATATTCCATTGATCCTTACTTTAAGTGTATCTACTATCCGTCCACTTTCGATATAAGTATTTTAAATAACAAAAACATTTTGGCTTCTCTTTGTGTTTAAATATGAGTGTGTATAAATAGATGAAAATAACTTTGAGGTCTTGTACTTTGTATAGTGTCTTTTCCCCTTTTTCAGCAATGAGATGTGGTCTTTTTTCCGTGACATACTAGTACGGCTCTCACCAATCTACTTTTGACAATTTTATTTACATGCTCTTACCATAAATTAACGGTATGAAACCCTGGTTGCTCTGATAAATAAAATTATTCCGGTGGTGTATTCTCAAATGTTAGTTGCGGGCCTCTCTGGAGTCGCTGTTGATGCAAATCTTGGTGGTTTGGTTGAAAAAGTTTTCCAGCTAGGTCAGAGAGTTGAGGTTGGCTTCGTGAAAATAGTTTGCACACACTCATTTGGTGAAACAGGATTCGATAAAATAGGGGAGTGCATATAAATTTTCATTCGGAAAAAATCAAACAAGATAAAACTTTTTGTAATTTCATTAAAAAATGTTTAATAAACAACATATCAAAAAGTTCTACTAGAGAAGTGGGTGCTTCATTTTTTATTAAACAAATGAACTACGAAATTAGATGTTTTTTTAAATAACTCCGAAAATATAAATTTTAGAAAAAAAACTAACTTGACCATTGAAAAATTCAGAAAATTTTACAAAAAAACCTTATATAAAGAATTATCTAAAATTAAATCTGTATCTTCTATAATTTTTTATTTATAACGCTAAAGTCACCCTTCTCACAAATATTGGCGCACTGTAAACTAACGTACGGCGAAGTGCACGGTTGAGTTATTGTAATGTAATTATTCTTTAACTAATGGATCAAATGAAATTTTACACACTGAACATGAAAGAAGAATAATTTAGCTATCTTATGGTTATAATAGAAAGAAATAAAATGTATGGGCATAAGTACGGTGTGGGCGGAAAGTGAGCCTTACATGAATTTTGTTTAAAAATGATTTAAAAATGTGTAACTAATACAATTTTTCTTAAAAAAAATCTCAATTTTGCACAACTTATCTTTCAAGCATCTTACTAAATGATGTTTCATTCAAAAAAAATCTCAAAAATTTATTTCAAATGATATGACGTCTCAAAAAATGTAATTTTTGAAATCTTCGTAGTTTTATAGAATTACCACCACTTTAAGACGGTATTACTCAAGTTTAAACACATCTATTACAGTTTTATAAGTGCTTTTTTAAAGCTTAGGATGCAATCTTTAAAATGCACTAAAATATTTTACTTTAGAGATGAAATAAACTATTCCTTTTTAAGAAAATTAAGAAAGATAACAAAAATGTAATACACCAACCGAAAATTAGCAGCTAAAAAAATGTTTATACAAAGCGATCAAAACTTTTTTCTGTAAAACTTACCTAAAATACATTTAATAATAAGCTTCAACAATAATAAATTTTCAGCAAAAAAAAATTTTTTAGCTCTTACACAGTATGTCTGCGTAACTTTGAACATATTGATAACTTTTTTATTATGTTTTACGAAAAAAAGTAATAAATCAGTTATCATAATTGTAATAAAATGATGATAAGTATCCGTAATTTAAGAAAAAATTGAAATTTTTTTTTTCGGTTAGAATGATGTAATTGTATATTTAGACATAGTTTCTAATTTCAAACAACTTTTCATAATAGCATATTTTGATATTTTGGAATACAAAGGTACTTTGCTATTTAACGAAATTCATATTTTTGACATAACTCTTATAAAATTGATAAAATTGATAAAATTTGATATCTGATGGTTGAGTTTTAGATTTTTGACTATCCAGAGCATTTTATTAAAAATAAATTTTTTTCGTAAAATTGATAATAAAAAAGTTTTCCATGTGGTGCCTAGCTGCGCAGACACACTGTATAAGAGCTTCTGTATAAGAATTTTCAAATTGCAATGACATATTCGAATTCAGCATAATCAAAAACAAAATAGAAACATATTTGATCAAAGTAAAATGATAAATTTAACGATATTTGTAAAATTATTAATACAAAATAATTGTTATTGTTTAAACAATTAATAAACAATTAGCGGCCAAATCTGCGAGTAGAACTTTTTACTTTAACATGTATATAAACTAACAAAAAAAGTTTTAGAAAAATATAAGCTTGTTTGAATTTTTCCGAAACAATGCATATTTTCGTTCTAATTGCACTCCCCTAAAATTAACATTCCGAATTTATAATCCGAAACAAGGCTAATTAAACGTTATGTACACAGTGTGCTTTACTATGGAGCTGAATCATGGACATTGATTGAAAAAGAAAGGAAATTGCAATATCTCGGACATGTGATGAGTGGCAAAAGATATATTATCTTGAGACTCATAATTAAAGGAAAAATAGAGGATATAAGAATCGTAAGAAAGAAATGGGTTTCCTGTTGATTTTTGATTCAGAGTTGTGACTGCATAGCTCCACCGATGAAGCGTGAGATGCAGAAATAGCTATCTGGAGATGGTGGTCCAATTCTGAATCAAATAGAAACAAAATCTGCCTTTGCCCCTTGTTCTTCTTTACTCAGATTTTTGAGTACTCGAAACTGTCTTTCGGCATTTTTCCTAGACGAAAAAAGAGTAGATACGTGACGGTAGAGTAGATACGTTAAAGCCGGAGATTCAGGATGTAACCAGAAAGCCGTTTCTTTTGACGAAAAGTCTTAGATTTAAAATATTGTTTATTATTTTATTTCAATTATTTTTAATTGTTTTATTACAGTAAACTTTGTATCTAGGTTGTGACTGCATAACTCCACCGATGAAGCATGAGATGCAGAAATAGTTATCTGGAGATGGTGGTCCAACTCTGAATCAAATAGAAACAAAAACTGCATTTCCCCCTTGTTAAAACTTAATTTATTCCTTGTGGCTGATTATATTGTAGGAAACTTCCAACTGGAATCCGTCAGTCTACTGAAACTGAAAATGAACTACTGTGAACCACGAACACGACCCACTGTTCACTCGTTCTAAATCCGTTACAATTGCAGCGCCAACTGTTGATTTTTCTAAAAATACGAGACTGACTACACGTGATTTTCCGACATCTGTAAATATGTTGCTTGTACGATCCTTTCATTTTTGTCTTTTTTTGTTCTATTGTGGTGTTTAAATTAATAGGTAGAGGTAGAAATAATATTTCTCAAAAAATTACTTTAGTTTGTTTGATATTGTGTATTAGCAGAACAGAACCATTATTGCTACTAGAATTGTAGATATGTATAGGTAAAGGTTGAAGAATCGATGACATAAATTCTTCACCATATTTTATCTTAAACGTACGAATATCATTCTCTTTGTCTTTATTAAATTTCTATCCCCCTTACCGACAATCCTAAACGTCTCTCCCCTGATCTTCGTTAGACTTCCCCTCTCAGTCCTCCCAAGAACCCGCAAATCATCCATCCTACCTACTCTATGCTCTCGCTGAGGTCTTAGCAAGCGTCGATTCTCGCATTGTAAAATTCAATTTGTGACGTCAGCAAAATAGAATTCTACCGATCGTAATCCCACCCCTGTATGTTAATTGTAAAATCTGTAACTTTCACCGACCGTGATGTCATCTATGTATGTTAAATGTAAAATCTGTAACTTTAATATTTCTATGTTTTCTGCAATAATTATTTTCTACAAAAGTATTTTTAATAAATCCTGTAAAATCGAATCTTGTCTTAATTAATGATAAATACCGTTGGACATACACTACAAGAAAAATTCCAATGAAACTCAAAAAATAATTTTAAAAACTGACATAAGACCTGCTATGATACGGAACTGATTGTTGGGCATTTAAACAGAAAGAGTAATAACGAATGCATGTGGCGGAAGTATGAATCTTAGATAAACGAGTGGAGTGACAAAATAGAACAAAATAAATAATGAGTATACTAGTGAAAGTTTAGGGGTTGTTTAGGTTGATGCCAAAATGAAAGAGCATCTTAGAATATAAAATAAACGTTATTTTATATTCTAAGACGTCAGCAAAATAGAATTCTACTCATCGTGATCCCACCACAGAACAAGATCAAGATTGACATCGACATTACTGACAGAAGACACATCACATTAAAGATGAGTTTTCATATTACGAAAAAAATTTTGCTAAGAATAAAAAGTGTTTATTGAAAATAAACAAACCGATAAAACAATCAGATAAAACAGCTGGGTACGATTATTCGCTTTAGTTTCAAAATGAAGAATTATAAATAAACTAACTTTTGCGTTCAAAAACGAAAATATTCCTTGTGAGATTAACGGACGTACAGAGGGGAAAATATTATTGGTCTTATGGAACAAGGAATGACTCAAGGAGACATAGCTGTAGTGGTAGGCATAACACAGGGTGTTGTATCAAAAACTTATGCTAGGTATCAGGAATTAGGAAAGCTTAAAAAATAAACCAAGACACAGACGCCAAAAAGTAACAATGGCTCGCGACGATCGTTTCATTGTCCATACAACTAGAAGAGAACCAACAATTCCTCACCTGTAGCTTTTAGAAGCTACAGGTGTTTCAGTTGAAACGATAAGAAAAAGAGTTAGTCCCCAAGGACTATACAGCAAGAGACAGTTCCGGGTTCCAGAGTTATTTATGCATCCCAAAACTGATTGCCTAAATTGGTCTCTTCAATGCCAAAACTGGAACATTGGAAATTGGTAAAATGTGCTATTTTCGGACGAAACCAGGATTTGTGTAAAATGGACGAATGCGCGTACTTAGAGGGCATGGAAGACAAGCAAGAACGGAAAGTGCCAGATTTGTTCACATATGTACCTATATAAAGTAGAAAGTGTCCTGTTCTTGGGAGGCATTATGATGGGTAAAGAAACTCCTCTAATTTTCATTGAACCAACTTTAACAGCTCGCAGGTATGTCGATTTGGTTATAGAACCTGTAATTAGGCTCTAGAGAGGTGCAACGGAGAAAATAAATTTAATTTTCTTGCATAATAATGCACCTCCACATACCAGCAGAGTGACTACAGATTTCGTATTTTGATTTTTTAAAATTTGCTTGAAATAAAATTAAATATCAGATGATTCCATGTGCAGATGATCCCAAACCCTTTTTTCAGTGCGCCATTAATTTTGACGTCATATAGGATTTTAGGAATGTCGCAAATCATTGCATGACATTTTAGTTAAATCTGACAGTTGTCAGAATATTTATACAAAATTTTTGACAGAATATTAATATTTAAAATATTCTAATGTAAAAATATATAAATATATAATCAAATTTCACTATACAATGTCCGAATATACCAATAACATAAAATATTTATATTTACGTCGCTGAAAAATACTAACCTAGAAATTAAAATTTTCATTTTACCATATGATATTGTAAAAATACTGTCACGATCGATTACTTTTGTGTCAAATTATCTTTATTCGCATCATTGATTGGTTATCTATTTAGAGTATTGTAATCACCAACCAATTAAACATCTATTAGTATAAGTCGTTATATTACCCGTCAAGCAACACATAATTTTCAAATTCAATGTATAATAATCACATATTATTATACTGCCGTCCTAAGCCAAAAGGACGTATCTCAAAATTATTTTTCGATTTTTATATTATGGTTCTTAAGGACCCCAAATACAATGTTTAAACTATTTCCTAAGCGAAAAAGACGCAATTTAACTCCTTAGTGCCTAAAAATTGGTAATAAAATTAGACGCATCTATACGAGTGCTTGTAATAAAAAACCGATAAATCGCAATAACTCAACAACTTAAAATATTGAGATGCGTCTTTTTGGCTTAGGACGGCAGTATAGTACGTTTTTTCTGTCACTTTCAACTGTAATGCGTTAGAGAGAATTCGATAATTTGTGACTCACTGAAAAAAGGGTTTGGGATGATCTGTAAGTTTGGCTGTGTATACATATAACTTAACACATATAATAATTATTGTAGGTATACATAAATTTTTTTGTCATACAACACACAACTCAGTTCCTTCCACTTTATCCATCTAACCCTAATTCTACTGCATGCGTCTCCATTTTTTCCAATTACCATTACTCTGTGATAACAATCCTATGAACTTACATAAAACCAAGAAGGATAGCTTAGATAATGAGGTATTAAAAGACTCCTTAGTATGCTGATTAAATTGTTTGGTTTGTTATTTACTCTTTCATTTTAGTTTATTATGAAGACATCGTTTTCTTCTGTAGCTTTCAGCTTTACATCTCTATAAAAAAATCTTATTTTGATTTCGCACCATTAATATTTGACAGCAAACATAAATATAAACGTAATACATTTTTCCACCTACCTCTACCGAAAATATACTTTTCCGGACCTGATTGTAGGGAGCAAAGTTGTACTTTTCATCCCTAGGGAGGAAAAGTATTTTTCCTCCCTAGGGAGGAAAAGTAAAAGTGACGTCATGGTATTTCATTCATGAAATATAACTTATTGACGTCCTGTCACCCTGTACAATATTTATTTTGTATTACGTAAGTATTGTCCTTTTCATGATCATTTTTCAGTGCGTAACAAATGATAGGAAAAAGGGTAAGTCCGTGATAATACACATTTATGACATTTATTATAGGTAACATGACATTTTAGTTAAATCTGACAGTTGTCACATTTTATTTTCAATTTGGAATAAAAACAAATCAAATGTGATTCTTGCATTTATAAAATGGTATTTTCTTTTATTTGTATAGTCTTATAAATTATACAGATTATATTTGTAATATTATTATCTAATTAAAAAAAATATATTTTTTTATTATGGCGCCATCTATCGACAACTAGAATAACTAGAATAAATGTTATAAAAATGTCACCGACGAAATGTAATCACCGACGTGCCTTTTCTTCTGTCACGTACAATTTAATGCGTTAGAAAGAAATCGAAAAACTGTGACGCACTGAAAGGTGATCATGAGAAATACTGTACCTATACATTTTAACGTTTATTTATAAAACACCCTGTATCTTGCAGAATGGTAAAAAACAGTAAATTGTTATTTTGATTTAACAATGTTTACATTAACAATTTGACTTATATTTGACAGTTGACAGTTATATTGTACCTACTTGTTAGTTTTAGTTCTAAAACTAATTGTTGGTGCAAATTTTGTTGGTTAGTTACATAAATAAATTAAGTAAAAATGAAAAAATGACTTGTTATTTGAGGAAGGTGGAAAAATCATATGTATAACATGGGAGTAAAGTGCCTTTTCCTTCCTTGAATGATTACTGCCCTCCGCTACGCGTCGGGCAGTAAACTTCATTCTCGGGAGGAAAAGTAGCACTTTCCTCCCTTGTTATACAAATAGCTATTCCTTTGTGACTCTATGAAAAAGAACAACAAAGTTAGCAAGAGAACAATAGTTCGACACTGAAGCATTTGCCGAAATGGTTCGTACAAATGTTTCACAATTGAATCAACAACAAAGGATTGCATACGATATATTGATAAAAGCTGTGAACATTGGATCTGGTATATTTCATTGTTCACTTTATTGATGCTCCGGAAGGAACAAAAAAAAATATTCCTAATTATACTACATATTGTTATTGGCGAGGACCAAATCGCAAAATCAAGTAGCCCTAGGGCTTCATCTGGAATAGTTGCAACTTTATTAGAAGGCGGACGAAGAAATTACCATTAAACGTACACAGCAATGAAAAATCACCAAAAATAGCATAAGAAAAAGAAAAAAAGTTGAACTCTGACGAACTGTATCTTTTTCCACAATACTATTAAGTAAAATTTGATCCAATAGCCATATTTTGATCCCAATAACTTAACCTTAGTCTATTTCCTATAATTATAACTCACCTTGTATGTTAACTCCAAGATTTCTTGCTTTCGACTACCTTTTTTATTGTATGCTTTTATGACATGTACATGTAAATGATGCGTGACACTTTTAACAGTATATCCGTGAAACATCAAAGTCTTGTTTATCCTGTTAATCATATTTTAAACAGGAACACGCCTTTCGGGACAGGTTTTATATTTTACATATTTCCCGGAAGAGTTCCTGTCAATGATCCTTAACTGAAACAGCTATTTTTTGAATTAGGATAGGTCAAAAGTAAAATATGAGTATGCTTATTTTTAATTTTAGCACAACGAATAATTTCGTTGTAAGAGAATTTCCTTTCAAATTGTTATGACTATAGTCAGTGAAAACAAGGAAATTTTAAATTTTTTGAAGATTTGAAAGTTTTGTTTAAATATTAATGATTGTAGCTAAAATTAATACAGTTATAAATATGTATTAATTCTGTTTATGACGTTTCAGATAGGACTGCTGTCCTATTATGGGAGATGTGCTGCTTGTATCCTTTTAAACGTAGTCATGGGAAAGCAGTTTTCTTATTTCTTTGGTTCTTTTGGCTATAGTTCTCGGAAATTTGACATCAATATTTGTGCTCTTCTACAACAGGTTTAATTTATATATTTAAAACAATTATTTTTCATAGTCACTTTAATATGGGCGCCAGCAGGATTATTTTCATGGGGTGCATCTGAACTTCAAGGGTGAATCATCTACATATATACAGGGTGTAACAAAAGTACAGGCCATAAATTAAATCACATATTTTAGGACCAAAAATAGTTCAATTAAACCTAACTTACCTTAGTACAAATGTGCACATAAAAAAGTTATAGCCCCTTGAAGTTACAAAATAAACATCGATTTTTTCCAATACATTGAAAACTATTAGAGATTTTTTATTGAAAATGGACATTTGGCATTCTTATGGCAGGGGCATCTTAAAAAAAATAACAGTGAAATTTGTGCACCCATAAATATTTTATGGGGGTTTTGTTCCCTTAAACCCCCCAAATATTTGTGTACGTTTCAATTGAATTATTATTGTGGTACCATTAGTTAAACAAAATGTTTTAAAACATTTTTGTCTCTTCGAAATTTTTCGATACGTCAGTTTTTATTGAGATATTTTGAACATTTGTAAAATCCAACACAAATTTTTACATGGTAAGTAAGATTATAGAGGCCTGGTAATAATATGAAAATTTATTGTGAATTTACATTTGTAGCTATATTTAGAAACATACATACTATACACATAGTTTCAAAAGTTATGCATCACCCCTCGTATTCACGATGTTTACGCTTTTATAAATCCGTATCTTAATCACATATTTAATGGGCCTTTTTTATAAAAAATATATCTACCTTTTTTGGTTTTTTATTTTATTTGAATACCCATTTAATTGACCTGGTTTTGCCAAGGTGCAAACCCGTGTTGAGCTGCCCCCCCCCCACTTGTAAAAATTAAAAAACAAATAGCCCTGATTTATGAGCTATTTATGAGCTCTCATATTCCGCAAACTAAAAATTTTGAGCTCGTTCCACTGAGCAGGAATTTAATACCCTAGTGGGGGGGGCTGAGTCAGCCCCCCCCACTACTTAAAAATAGGAATATTGAATCGGTTTTTGCGGCAGAATTACGAGCTATTTATGAGCTCTTGAAATTATATAGTTTCGATTTTTGAGCTCATCCCCTTCACCCCCAAACAACCCTTTAATTGATTTAACTTAAGAGAAAGATGCTGAGAAAACTTAAAATATATCGTATTGCGGATATAATTTCTATAGCTTATATACTCTAAGAATAAACTATTAAATCAAGGGCACTTCGATTATTGAGCTACAACCCCTTCGCAAGAAAACCACCCTATCTTCCCGGCTTAAGAGAAAGTTGTACTTAAAATGCGTTAAACTAATTATTTGGCGACTACATATCATTTAATAATTTATAAGCTTCCAAATTACGCGCATTTAGATCAGTAAATTGCAATTTATTTTGTATAGTGCAGTCATTGAAGGTAAAAATCAACGATTACCTTCAATTTCGGTGAACCTTCATCGATTTTCACGAAAATTGGTCAGTGGTTAGAGGATACGTCAAGAAACAAAGGTGACATGGTACCACCTTGCGCCTTTACCCTGAGGGTGGATACCGCCCCTTCTCCGGGGTGAAAATTATTTTATAAAAAATAACTGCACAAATCAATAAAAGAACAAATTAAAAGCAAAATTTATTATATAAAGTTAATAAAATAAGTCAATACTTTTTAAGTTATTAAAGATCAAAGATTTTAATTATTTGTGAAAAAAAATGCATGTTTTGAAGAGGTTTTTTGTAAATCACTGAAAAACTGTAAGTTTTTACAAAAAAGTTAATAGTAGTTTAATTCGTATAGCTTATATTCTAAGAATAATCTCTAAAATCACGCGCCTTTCGATTATTTAACTACAACCCCTTCGCAAGAAAACCATCCCATATTCCCGGCTTAAGAGAGGGTTGTACTTAAAATAATTTAAATTAATTATTTGTCGACTATATATTGTTTAATAATTTATGAGCTCGCAAAATATATGCATCTCAATTATTGAATTGCCATTTTCTTTCTATAGTGCAGTCACTGAAGGTAAAAATCAACTATGACCTTCGATTTCGGTAAATCTCCATTCATTTTCACGAAAATTGGTGAGCGGATTTTGAATCAAAATTTTTGATACTATCAACTTTTTCTGGATCTTATTTTTGATGGGTATTTCTAAGTACTTTGACAAGTATTTAGTACCTAGGTGTTATAAATTGCATCTTTTTCCCGTTATTTAAGCTTGAACCCTTAGATTTGAACAGTCGCGGAAAAAAATATACATTTAATTACCAATAACTTACTTTAAATTAACATTAAAGGTTTTTCAAGTAAGCAATTTATTATATTTTTTATTAGCTTCAATTTTAGTGATGAAAACTTTTTTGTAAAAACTTACAGTTTTTGAGTCATTTATGAAAAATCGGTCTATTTTTCTTCCCAAAAATTAAAATATTTGATCTTTAATAACTCAAAAAGTATTGATTTATTTTAATCACATTATGTAACAAATTTTGCTTACAATTTGTCCCTCTCTCGATTTGTGGGGTTATTTTTAATAAAGTAATTTTCACTCCCGAGAAGGGGTGACTATACCCTAGGCTAAAACCCCAAGTTGTTATTGTCAATTCGTGAAAATAAATTGAGATTTACCGAAATCGAAGGTAATAGTTGATTTTTACCTTCAGTGACTGCACTATAGAAAGAAAATGGCAATTCAATAATTGAGATGCGTATATTTTGCAAGCTAATAAATTATTAAACGATATGTAGTCGCCAAATAATCAATTTAAATTATTTTAAGAACAACTCTCTCTTAAGCCGGGAAAATGGGGTCGTTTTCTTGCGAAGGGGTTGTAGCTATATACTCGAAAGGTGCGTGATTTAAGGGTTTATTCTTAGAATATAAGCTATACGAATTAAACTACTATTAACTTTTTTGTAAAAATTTACAGTTTTTCAGTGATTTACAAAAAAACCTCTTCAAAACATGCATTTTTTTCACAAATAATTAAAATCTTTGATCTTTCATAACTTAAAAAGTATTGACTTATTTTATTAACTTTATATAATAAATTTTGCTTTTAATTGGTTCTTTTATTGATTTGTGCAGTTATTTTTTATAAAATAATTTTCACCCCGGAGAAGGGGCGGTATCCAGCCTCAGGGTAAACGCGCAAAGTGGTACCATGTCACCTTTGTTTCTTGACGTATCCTCTAACCACTGACCAATTTTCGTGAAAATCGATGAAGGTTCACCGAACTTGAAGGTAATCGTTGATTTTTACCTTTAGTGACTGCACTATACAAAATAAATTGCAATTTACTGATCTAAATGCGCGTAATTTGGAAGCGTATAAATTATTAAATGATAATATACATATTATGTAGTCGCCAAATAATTAGTTTAACGCATTTTAAGTACAACTTTCTTTTAAGCCGGGAAGATAGGGTGGTTTTCTTGCGAAGGGGTTGTAGCTCAATAATCGAAATGCCCTTGATTTAATAGTTTATTCTTAGAGTATATAAGCTATAGGAATTATATCCGCAATACGATATATTTTAAGTTTTCTCAGCATCTTTCTCTTAAGTTAAATCAATTAAAGGGTTGTTTGGGGGTGAAGGGGATGAGCTCAAAAATCGAAACTATATAATTTCAAGAGCTCATAAATAGCTCGTAATTCTGCCGCAAAAACCGATTCAATATTCCTATTTTTACGTAGTGGGGGGGGGGCTGACTCAGCCCCCCCCCCCACTAGGGTATTAAATTCCTGCTCAATGGAACGAGCTCAAAAATTTTAGTTTGCGGAATATGAGAGCTCATAAATAGCTCATAAATCAGGGCTATTTGTTTTTAAATTTTTGCAAGTGGGGGGGGCCAGCTCAACACGGGTAAGGTGCAAACATTTGAAAAATTTATTTTGGAGAAGTTATTGAAAACGCGATTAACCAGGTCAATTAAACGGGTATTCAAATAAAATAAAAACCAAAAAAGGTATATTTTTTATAAAAAAGGTCCATTAAATATGTGATAAAGATACGGATTTATAAAAGCGTAAACATCGTGAATACGAGGGGTGATGCATAACTTCTGAAACTATGTGTATTAATATCTCGATAAAAAATCGTTTATCGAAAAAATACTAACAGGCAAAAAAGTTTTAAAAACAATGTGTTTTACTAATGGTACCACAATAATAATTTAATTGTAACGTACACAAACATTTGGTGCACAAAATTTAAGGGAACAAAACCCCCATAAAATTTTTATGTAAACATATTCAAAAGGAGGCCGCTTCTCGATAAAAACTGGTTTATCGAAAAAATACTAAGAGAAAAAAAATGTTTAAAAACATTGTGTTTAACTAACGGTACCGCAGTAATAATTTAATTGGATCGCACACACGAGTTTGGGGGGGGGTGTGAGGGAACAAAATCCCCATAAAATTTTTATGGGGTGTACAAATTTCACTGCCATTATTTTTTGAGATGTTCCTACCATAAGAATACCACACGTCCATTTTCAATAAAAAAATCTCTAATAGTTTTCGATATATTGGAAAAAATCGATTTTTATTTTGTAACTTCAAGGGGCTATAACTTTTTTTTATGTGCACATTTGTACTAAAGTAAGTTAGATTTAATCAAACTATTTTTGGTCCCAGAATATGTGATTTAATTTATGACCTGTATTTTTGTTACACCCTGTATATAGTGGGGGCTAAAGAAAACAGTCCACCTCGATATTTGGTAGTATTTATTAGATTAACTATTTATATGGGAAATAAGCCACAATTAAATTGAAAAAATAATTTTATTAACGTTTCGACGCCCAAATCGGGTGTCGTTGTCAAAATAGAAAATACTACTAAATATTATAAATATTATATAATAAATATATACTTATTAGATTTTAAGGAAATTAAGAAACAGGTCGATTTTTGATCTAAGGGGGACACATTTTTACGGTACACACATCTGTCATTTGTCAACCCCCTCCCTTCCACTTCCATCACCCTTTATTTTTAAATAGGGAATAGGGGTCGTGTGCTAGCTCATTTGAAAGGTTATTCAATTCTCTATTCAGTAATATTCACATTGACATGATTATTTATACAGGGTGTCCAAGAAAAATTATTTTGAATTAAATTAATTGACACAAAAAGAAGAATATTATGTAATTTATTTAATTCCAAATACCTTATACTGCCGTCACAAAACAGAAAAAAATGTTTTTTAAAAATAAACATTGCTTTTCGCTTAATTTCAATGTTTACGCTGCCACCCATCTGCCTTTTGGTAGGTTGAATATTGAATTTAAGCAACAAACAATGTTTATTTATCAAATAAACATTTTTTTCTGTTTTCTGTCATCAGTAGAATGTATTTTGAGTTAAATAAATTACATACATTCTTCTTTTTGTGTCAATTAATTTAATTCAAAATAATGTTTCTTGGACACCCTGTATAAATAAATATATCAAAGTTAATATTACTGAATAGAGAATTGAATAACCTTTCAAATGAGCTAGCACACGACCCCTATTCCCTATTTAAAAATAAGTGGTGGGGAAAGTGGAAGGTAGAAGGTTGACAAACGACAGATGTACCGTCAAAATGTGTCACCTTTAGATCAAAAATCGACCTGTTTCTTCATTTCCTTAAAATCTAATAAATATTGCCAAATATCGAGGTGGACTGTTTTCTTTAGCCCACACTATATACAGGGTGTAACAAAAATACAGGTCATAAATTAAATCACATATTCTGCGACCAAAAATAGTTTGATTAAAAACTGGAATCATTGGAGTTGTGGGTATATAGTAGAATTCTGAAAATATCATGGACAGAACACGTCACAAACAAAGAGGTTCTGAGAAAGATGAATAAAGAAACGGAAGTCTTAAATCCAATCAAAACCAGAAAATTGGAATATCTCGGACATATTACACATGGAGAGAGATACAAGTTGCACCAACTCATTATTCAGGGAAAGATTCAAGGAACAAGGAGCATAGTGAGACGCAGAATATCGTGGCTGCGCAACCTGAGAGAATGGTACGGATGTACATCAAACGAACTTTTCAGAACAGCCGTCTCCAAAGTCCAAATAGCTATGATGATTTCCGACCTCCGTCGCGGAGATGGCACTTGAAGAAGAAGACATTACATATATATAGACGGTTTTATATTCTGTTGTTTCCTTATTAGATACGAGTATTTTAGATATCTGTATGTTCAAATCCAGTCTTGCTTCCTTACAGCTCTGAACGATACTATCAAGTAATTTTTGCAGATCTTCTTGAGTAGAAGCTAGGAAGGAGTACTGTGTTGTCCACATATCGCAAATTATTGTTTTTCAGAAAGTGCATTTCTGAAAATTCTTTCGGAGTAAACGTTGAAAAGCAGGGGCGATAAGAGGCATTCCTGTCGTACCCCTCTTTTAATGTTAAGAGCCTGTGATTCCAAACCTTCTACTAAAACTGATGTTGTTTGATTCCAATACAAATTTGCAATTATGCGAACGTCTCTGCCATCCAAGCCAATGTCTCTTAGAACGTCCATCAATATAGAGTGCTTAACACGAACAAATGCATTTTGAAAGTCAATAAAACAACATTATATTTCTTTAGATATATCACGACATATTTGAGCAAGTACGTTCATTGAGCAAGTACCTATATACAGTTCCTCATAACTCACCCTGTATATTTTCAGAGAAACTCGCGGTAACAACATAGCGACTAGAAACGAACCTGTTTGTGTATAAAATAAAAATCACATATTGCACATTCCCCCGAATGATTATTTTTCTAGACTATCATAAACTACATGATCTGACAGTTTCTCTTGAAAAATGTATTAATCATGAAACGTTTATGTACAAATGCTCACTGTTTACCGAAAATATGTTTTCCAAAGCGAAATTTGATTCGGAAAATCCAATAAGTATGTTAATAACCCAGCTGGTGAATTTTTTTAATAATGAGAGCTAAAAACCACGGGATAAATAAAATTAACGAACGTCACTAACTCTATTTAACATATTTTTTAGAACACGCCTAACAACTTGGAAGACAAAATGTAGGGGTATGGGATACATGATAATAACATCAGTTACATGGTAAGAAAACTAAAAGAGGAATACAAAAAGGTGGGCCTGGAAATAAATATGAAGAAAACGGAATACTTAGCAATATCGGAAGAAAACGTCAAAAACTTAGAAATAGAAGAACAAGTAGAAATAAAAGGAACGAAGAATTTTAAATAATTGGGCTTTATAATGTCGAAAAACGGAACAACAGAAGCAGAAATAAAAAATAGATTGGGAAAAACAAGATCTCGCATCAGCTCCATAATGTAATCTGGAATAGGAACATCAAGGGAAAACAAAAAAAAAATGAAACAATAGTAAGAAGCATTATGACATATGCCGCAGAAATTTGTGTCATCATTCTGGCAACCGAAATGGAATACTGGAGAAGATGCTGTGGTCTCACCAGAAGAGACAGAATAACAAATGAAGAGATAAGGAGAAGAATGCAAGTGAAAAAAGATGCTCTGCAATATATAGACGAGAGAAGACTAAAATGGTACGGCCACGCACGCAGAGCAGAAAACACTTGGATAAACAAGGTTGCAGAATGGAGCCCAAGAGGAACAAGAATTGGAAGACGGAGACTGGGAAGATCGAAAAAAACGGAAGTCCTGGCTGACGGAAGGGAAGCGGCATTAGTTGTAGATATATATTATATATAAATTAAACATAAAACGTATACAGGGTGTTGCCACATTCTACATATTTTGGACGTTCTATCGCAATTACCTCTGAAGAATTTATGAAATTTAATATTGACCATCACTACACTAACATAGTGTTACAACAGTTCCGTAAGATTGATCCCATACCCATATAGAAAAAGTTCCTTGACAAAATCGAAAAATAATGATCTAAAAGTCATACGAGAATGGCTTAAAATTGGAGTAAGACCTATTTGGCAGGAAATAACCAAATACAGTAGAACTATAAAGACGTACAGGGCTCAATGGGAATCTCGAGATCTTTCGAATGCTCAATTATGTAGGAAGTGGGAAAGCCCCAATGGAGTACGTATCTACAGTTCAATAAGTGGTATTGCCAAAATCACACATTAAAATCTGTCTCGAACTCTGGCCAGTGTTCTTTTGACTCTAAAATGTCCTCCAGAAAGGCTGCTATGAAAGTTATTCCAACACAGTTTTAATGTGTGATTTTGGCAGTACCACTTGTTGAACTGTACGTACTCCATCGGGACTTTCCCACTTTCTACATAATATACCATTTGAAAAGTCTAGAGATTCCCATTGAGCCCTAAAGGTCACTGGACATTTCTGGGAATTCCATGACATCTCGAATATTCTCGTACTTGACTACTTCTTCTTGTTCGTCAAGGGACTTTTTCTATATGGGATCAATCTTACGGAACTGTCGTAACAATACCGTCTCGCCAAAGCTATTCACGATGCTTTTAGAACAAGCTTGTAAGAAGGCAGGTTTGATCTGAACGAGTATGGTATGAACATACATGGAGAGAAGCTCAGTCATTTGATAATCGCAGATGATATCGTCCTTATAGCCGATAATAATGTTAGAAAAATGATATCACGCTTTCTTAGAAGTCGGACTAAAGATTAACATGAACAAGACGCAAATAACGACTAACCTGATGCTAAATCGTAACATTGCTGTTGCTGGAAGAGATATTGAGCATATATATTATCAGACAACAGCTGGACAAACCGTATTGTTGAATGGAGCCCACGACAAGAAGCACTGACGTGACGGAGCAGAGGACGCCTGAAGCCTGTTATCAGCAACTGGATGCAGGCCGTATAAGACAGAGATAGATGTAAAGAGCTAAGGTAAGTAGACCTATGTCCAGCAATAAACGCTTAGAGGTTGATGATGATGACTCAGATAGTACGGTTATTTTTTTTTAATTTGATGATCAATATAGATACTCTTCAAGACAGTAATCTTTTGACATCGATCTTAACCACTCATCCGTTCTCAGTGATAGTTGTCCTTTTTTACGAGAACTTTTTAACCCTTTATTTAAAAATTACTTAGTACTTAATAGTTAAAAAAAATGCGAGTGGCACAAAGGCGCATGGAAAGATCGATTCTAGGCGTGACAAAAAAGACAAAATAAAGAAACAAGACCTAAGGAAAAGAACAGGTATCACTGATGTCCTCGAACGTATAGCCAAGCTGAAATGGAATTGGACAGGTCACGTAGCGAGACTGAAAGACTCAAGATGGACCAGAAAACTAATTGACTGGCACCCAAGAGAAGACAAACGCAGCAGAGGACGACCACCAACACGCTGGACGCACAACATTAAACGACTATGCAAGAAATGGCAATAAGACGCACAACAGAGGCGGCTTTACCTATTGTGCAGGGTGTGCGGTGCACACGGGCGCCGGGATATTGGGGGCGCCGAGCGTTAAAGAGCGGGTCCTTTACTATGTTTCAACATAAAATAATATGCTTTAAAACGATTAATGAAAAATTACTCTCTGTCCAACGGACGGGCAGCAATCTTTTGACTCGTTTGAAGACATACCTACAATGATTCCGAAGATATCCGAGATACAGTACAAAAATGTAGGGTTGTTTCAGATAAAATATTTGTTTTTTCTTTCATTACTGTATCTATTTATAATTTTCGAGTTACATGGAGAAAAAGGAAGATTTTTAAGAAACTTTACAAATACGCTCTATAATTTGAGTTTATTTTTTTTTTCAAAAACCATACCTTTTAAACCCATCCAACTTTTTGAACATAGAAATAACAATATAATAAAAGGTATTGTAGAAGTAAAATGATCGACTTAAATCTGGTGGATGGGGGTTAAATATACTTCGCATTTTATCTTAAAATAAATCAGCGATCAATTTTTTTTGCACTATATCTCGCTTAGTTTGAATGAAGTATACCCTTAAAATCGACCATTTCTCTGTTATCTTAAGTTGAACACATCGATTTGAACATGCACTAAAAAAATCTATTTTCACCTACCATATCTCTTTTTGTATTATAACTACAAGATTTATGAAGAAACGAATCTCTTTGATTTTTCATAAGCTAAAAAAAAAGTTATATATAGTTTTTTTCGTTAGATGCATAATTTTTAAGGTATTCGCAAAAAACTGTCCGAAAAGGTGACATTTTTCAATGAAAATGGTAAATTTTCAACCACAAATAACTCAAAAAGTATTTAGTTTTCAAATAAAAGTATAGAACACCTTTTGCTTAGAATTGGGTTCTCTAGTCACTTCCGTGGTTATTTTGACCAATAAATATTCCACCCCAAGAAGGGGTGGTAACCACCTCCAAGATAAAAGCGCCATAATAAATTGGATACACTTTGAATTAGGAGATAAGTAGAGGCTATTCCCAAAATTTCATTAAAATCCATCCAGTAAGATAGAATTCGGAGGTAATATCCTGTTTTTGCTCTCATGACTGGCGTAGTTATAGTATGTGCGTCCTGTAATAATTCGTTAATAAATTATTTTTTTAAATAATCACAAAGTTGTTCTTTTTTATTCAATTAACCAATTCGTTCCTAAAAGTACTATTTACTCGTGTACTCAACCCTGTCAAATTTCCTCAACCAATTTTCAACTTTACCTCATAGATAAAAAAGTTTATTTTGAATTACATATTTTTAACAGATTTGGGTAGGTTGTTCTGACTCCGGCGCCGTGAATACCTATTGGGACCGTGCAAGTTCGGTAAAGCGACACCTATTTCTACGCTCTGCAACTTTATTCGCACTTTTAATTATACTGGCCAATTATGTTAGTCCTGGTTACTGGATAATTGTCAAGGCCATAGTCCAAAAAAATAATAAGAAGAAAAAATAAGATTCAGGTTATGTTATTAAAACGTAAACAATTGTATGTAGTAAATAAAATTAGGTATTAAACTGCAGTACTGCAAGCAAAATACAATTAATTAAATTTACCTTTATTTAATAATTGCATATCATATAGCCTGTTCGCTAAACTCGACGCAACTTTCTAGATATTTTAGTCGGTAATTTTGCCAATTTTAGTAAAATTGGCAAAAAATGATTACTAAACAGTTAATAATCACTAAATAGTTAGTAATTTTGCAAATTTTTGCAAAATTGGCAAAAAACAAAAAAATTATCGACTAAAATATCTAGCCAGTTGCGTCTGAGTTTAGCGAACCGACTATATCAATATTGTGGAGCAACATATAATTTTTCTTCTTCAATGACAGTAGATATGAAATGTACGTCAATTTGACAATTTCAGTTGACAATATGAATTATTTAAGAAAGTTTCAATATTTCTCCGCTATTCGCGCACGATCGTTTCTCAATTATTCCCTTCCAAGTACTTGCACACCGCGAATTGGCTCCCGACATCATTTAATATTGCATTATTTGCATCTGGATTTTTGTTTACATTATAAACGTACCTAATACACTCTAATACCCTATGTACTAGTACTAGGTAGGTACCAATTCAACTATTCCATTTTAACTGCGCGTCTACCATAGGGCGCCAGGGCATAGACTGCACACGGGCGCTATATGGGCTTGAGCCGCCTCTGCGCACAGAACCGTGGGGAGTGGCGAAAAATGGGAGAGACCTACGTCTAGCAGTGGACAGAAGAGGTTGCATGATGATGATGATGAATAATTAATAAAGAGGAAGGGAAATAATAACTCATTATGATCACCATCATCCTTAGCTCTACAAACTCTTATGGGTTTTGGCCTGCTCCAGGATCAGTTTCGATAACTTTCTATTTGTCTTCCAGTTTCATACGTCCAATGCTCTTATGCTTTCCTCCACTGAGTCTTTAATTTCTGTTCTGGCCTATCCCTTCTTCCAGAAAAGAATACCATCGATGTCTAATAAGGCTATAACAACTTTGGTCTATAAAAGAATGATAAACTGAACCAAGGAACTAGAGATCCGTTGGCTTATATATTCATGTGTAGAAGATTCTGACAATAATAACAACGAGATTAGTTAAAAAATTAGACATTTACCAAAAAAGGGAGCAAAAAAATTTGGGTTAAAATTAAGAACCAATGATCACCTAAAAACAGTAAATAAGCTCATAGAAAAGTCTAGACTCTAGACCATATTTCTGTTAGTCTTGTATTAAAATTGATTAAGTGAATATAAACCTGTAGTTGTAGTCCAAAGAGCAGACGATGAGTACAAAATTCCAATGATCTAATGAGCAAAGAGCAAACTCTGGGAAAGACAACTCCAAAGTCTTGGAGAAAAATCAATCCTCTTGGAATGAAATTGGGGCATTATTGAGCATATTATTGATACTGCACAAGATGTCTTTATAACAGCAAGTCCATCGGGTTGTGGTTCAGTTCTTTGTTTCTTATCGTCAAATGTTTGTGTAAAATACACTAAACAGTAGTGGTTATTAGGCTTAGTATCTTCTTCTTAAAGTGCCATCTCCGCGACGAAGGTCGGCAATCATCATAGCTATTCTAAGAGATTCTAGAGACGGCTGCTCTGAAAAGTTAATTTGATGTACATCCGTAGGGGAGACCGGGGCTAGTTGTCACAGTTTTTGGTTCAGGCTCTGTAACTCAGACACTTTTTATTGTTTTTAACCGAACTTTTTCCGTATAATTAGTTGAAGTGTCGGCTACTCATTTATATTTTTCTAAAATTGTAGATACGACTGGTTAAAATGATACGATGGTTTAACCTTCGACAGGATTTGTGTGACAACATACCCCTAGATGGGGCATGTTGTCACAGTACCTGGGGCAAATTGTCACAGTATTACAAAAATAAAGTAAATGTGAAATAAAACGTTTTTATTCAAAGAAGAACTTATAAACTTAGAAATAACTACATATCGTCCTCTGAGTCACAATTGTGGCACACATAAAATTGATTTCCATTGGTGCCATATCGTATGTGTCCATTGTTTGCATGCTATACGTTGGTATAACTTTCTATAGAAGCACAATAAAGCTCTCCGCAAACAAGCCATATACAGTCTTATTTGTTCGATGAAATGTCTTTTTTTCTTTTGGCCCTACATTTTTTGGGTAGAAGGCAGATTCATTTTAACGCTTTTCTTTTTTGTATATTTCTTTTTGTTCTGTCTAGACTTTTCGTCCTGCACAATTTCATCCTTGACTGGAGTATCTGTTAGTATTGATGATTTGCGTTTTTTACCTTGAATGCGGTTGGTCCTGTTGACAGCCTTTGGGAAAGGACGAACCGTTTCTTACAGACAGCACTGCTTTAAATCCTCCGGGTGGTGTCATTTCCGACTCTCATTTTTTTTTTACCTATAGTAAATCCGAGGGACCTAAAAATTGAAACGTATAAAATTCTTCAATTCTTAATTTGTTCAAGTTCAAAACAGGGAGCATATACCTACCTATTTTAAGAAAAGGAAATTATTAGTTTAAAAGGCTCTTAAAGGATTCTTACCTGCAAGGTTTTTATTCAGATCTTAATTTTCTTGGATGTTGACAATTTATTGATTATGTTCTCACTGCTTGTCTTTTGAATGTTCTCACTGCTTGTTTGTAGCTTTTATAAATTATCTCACCCACGATCTTCGTTTCCTGTACATATTAGTTCATTTTTCTCTCCTAGGGTGTCAGGTGTGCCCACTTCCGTTTCATTTGGGTTCTTTCGATCGGTAACGTAACTGGGGCGGAACTCTTGTTCTGAGAATATATCCCTGTTAAAGGGATAAATACCAGTGATCCTAAATCCCGACATTACATTACTTCGAGTTAAGTATCATAGGCCGAGATGTTGCCACAATACCAGGTAAAAAATAATAAGAAGAAAAAATAAGATTCAGGTTATGTTATTAAAACGTAAACAATTGTATGTAGTAAATAAAATTAGGTATTAAACTGCAGTACTGCAAGCAAAATACAATTAATTAAATTTACCTTTATTTAATAATTGCATATCATATAGCCTGTTCGCTAAACTCGACGCAACTTTCTAGATATTTTAGTCGGTAATTTTGCCAATTTTAGTAAAATTGGCAAAAAATGATTACTAAACAGTTAATAATCACTAAATAGTTAGTAATTTTGCAAATTTTTGCAAAATTGGCAAAAAACAAAAAAATTATCGACTAAAATATCTAGCCAGTTGCGTCTGAGTTTAGCGAACCGACTATATCAATATTGTGGAGCAACATATAATTTTTCTTCTTCAATGACAGTAGATATGAAATGTACGTCAATTTGACAATTTCAGTTGACAATATGAATTATTTAAGAAAGTTGCAATATTTCTCCGCTATTCGCGCACGATCGTTTCTCAATTATTCCCTTCCAAGTACTTGCACACCGCGAATTGGCTCCCGACATCATTTAATATTGCATTATTTGCATCTGGATTTTTGTTTACATTATAAACGTACCTAATACACTCTAATACCCTATGTACTAGTACTAGGTAGGTACCAATTCAACTATTCCATTTTAACTGCGCGTCTACCATAGGGCGCCAGGGCATAGACTGCACACGGGCGCTATATGGGCTTGAGCCGCCTCTGCGCACAGAACCGTGGGGAGTGGCGAAAAATGGGAGAGACCTACGTCTAGCAGTGGACAGAAGAGGTTGCATGATGATGATGATGAATAATTAATAAAGAGGAAGGGAAATAATAACTCATTATGATCACCATCATCCTTAGCTCTACAAACTCTTATGAGTTTTGGCCTGCTCCAGGATCAGTTTCGATAACTTTCTATTTGTCTTCCAGTTTCATACGTCCAATGCTCTTATGCTTTCCTCCACTGAGTCTTTAATTTCTGTTCTGGCCTATCCCTTCTTCCAGAAAAGAATACCATCGATGTCTAATAAGGCTATAACAACTTTGGTCTATAAAAGAATGATAAACTGAACCAAGGAACTAGAGATCCGTTGGCTTATATATTCATGTGTAGAAGATTCTGACAATAATAACAACGAGATTAGTTAAAAAATTAGACATTTACCAAAAAAGGGAGCAAAAAAATTTGGGTTAAAATTAAGAACCAATGATCACCTAAAAACAGTAAATAAGCTCATAGAAAAGTCTAGACTCTAGACCATATTTCTGTTAGTCTTGTATTAAAATTGATTAAGTGAATATAAACCTGTAGTTGTAGTCCAAAGAGCAGACGATGAGTACAAAATTCCAATGATCTAATGAGCAAAGAGCAAACTCTGGGAAAGACAACTCCAAAGTCTTGGAGAAAAATCAATCCTCTTGGAATGAAATTGGGGCATTATTGAGCATATTATTGATACTGCACAAGATGTCTTTATAACAGCAAGTCCATCGGGTTGTGGTTCAGTTCTTTGTTTCTTATCGTCAAATGTTTGTGTAAAATACACTAAACAGTAGTGGTTATTAGGCTTAGTATCTTCTTCTTAAAGTGCCATCTCCGCGACGAAGGTCGGCAATCATCATAGCTATTCTAAGAGATTCTAGAGACGGCTGCTCTGAAAAGTTAATTTGATGTACATCCGTAGGGGAGACCGGGGCTAGTTGTCACAGTTTTTGGTTCAGGCTCTGTAACTCAGACACTTTTTATTGTTTTTAACCGAACTTTTTCCGTATAATTAGTTGAAGTGTCGGCTACTCATTTATATTTTTCTAAAATTGTAGACACGACTGGTTAAAATGATACGATGGTTTAACCTTCGACAGGATTTGTGTGACAACATACCCCTAGATGGGGCATGTTGTCACAGTATTACAAAAATAAAGTAAATGTGAAATAAAACGTTTTTATTCAAAGAAGAACTTATAAACTTAGAAATAACTACATATCGTCCTCTGAGTCACAATTGTGGCACACATAAAATTGATTTCCATTGGTGCCATATCGTATGTGTCCATTGTTTGCATGCTATACGTTGGTATAACTTTCTGTAGAAGCACAATAAAGCTCTCCGCAAACAAGCCATATACAGTCTTATTTGTTCGATGAAATGTCTTTTTTTCTTTTGGCCCTACATTTTTTGGGTAGAAGGCAGATTCATTTTAACGCTTTTCTTTTTTGTATATGTCTTTTTGTTCTGTCTAGACTTTTCGTCCTGCACAATTTCATCCTTGACTGGAGTATCTGTTAGTATTGATGATTTGCGTTTTTTACCTTGAATGCGGTTGGTCCTGTTGACAGCCTTTGGGAAAGGACGAACCGTTTCTTACAGACAGCACTGCTTTAAATCCTCCGGGTGGTGTCATTTCCGACTCTCATTTTTTTTTACCTATAGTAAATCCGAGGGACCTAAAAATTGAAACGTATAAAATTCTTCAATTCTTAATTTGTTCAAGTTCAAAACAGGGAGCATATACCTACCTATTTTAAGAAAAGGAAATTATTAGTTTAAAAGGCTCTTAAAGGATTCTTACCTGCAAGGTTTTTATTCAGATCTTAATTTTCTTGGATGTTGACAATTTATTGATTATATTCTCACTGCTTGTCTTTTGAATGTTCTCACTGCTTGTTTGTAGCTTTTATAAATTATCTCACCCACGATCTTCGTTTCCTGTACATATTAGTTCATTTTTCTCTCCTAGGGTGTCAGGTGTGCCCACTTCCGTTTCATTTGGGTTCTTTCGATCGGTAACGTAACTGGGGCGGAACTCTTGTTCTGAGAATATATCCCTGTTAAAGGGATAAATACCAGTGATCCTAAATCCCGACATTACATTACTTCGAGTTAAGTATCATAGGCCGAGATGTTGCCACAATACCAGGTATATCATAGATAGTAATAGTTTTTCCAGGGGTTTGACTTCATCCATGCTATGCAAGCAGAATAACAGCATTTAGATTAGACATTAAATTTTAATCCTGTAGATATTAAATCACCTTTTTAACAAAAAGTTTACCTTTGACAAATTCATAAATGATTTACCCTGTATTCTTTAGCAATTTAATATGATTTTTTCTACAAGCGTGTTAAAAATGCAATTTTTAGCACTCCACACGAGCGTTAAAAATGCTACTTTAAGGCACTAGTGCTTTAAAAAAAATGTAAGGCACTGCAGTTCGTATTGACCGTATAGGCAATTTTGATGATGTAATGTCAAAAAAATATAAAAATGGAATGTCAGTCAAGTTCATGTAAAAGTTTTTGTAGATATTGTCCTGTAATTACGTTTGTAGAAAAAATATTGTATGATATGCGTGTTAAAAAGTACATTTTTAAGGCACTCATATGAATTGCAGAACTCGCTATCGCTCATTCTGCAAACTTTCACATGCGTGCCTTAAACGTGTACTTTTAACACTTATATCATAAATAACTATTAATACGGCCTAAAATCATTTCAACAGATTTAAATGCTGCGGAGCAAGTTGTCACACTGACATCTTGCCCCGTGTAATTTGTGACAACTAGCCCCTCATAACCTTCCGTAACTGAATGTCAAATCAAAAATATTCCAATAAATAAATATATCAAAATATGCCTACGTATGTAATCTATAAGACTGACAATACCCTTTAAAATATATTTTTATTACCTTGGTTTCACAAAGTCACTCACAGCATGAGATGTTTGAAGATTAAAAATTTTACACGAGAAACCTCAAAACACATTTACACAAATAAAAGAAATAATTACTGGTCGATCTTTGTAATATTTTGTGTAGAATTGGTGATGAATAATACCTTTCGCATGTAGATGGTACAGCGTGTTAACTTCACAAATAAGGTAGAAATCGGCATTGTGACAACTTACCCCTGTGACAACTAGCCCCGGTCTCCTCTACCATTCACTCAGGTTGCGCAGCCATGATATTTTACGTCTTCCTAAGATTCTTTTTCCTTGAATCTTTCCCTGCATAATCTTTTGGAGCCAGTTCTATCTTTCTCCACGTGTAATATGTCCGAGATATTCCAATTTCCTTGTTTTGATTGTATTTAAGATTTCTATTTCTTTATTCATCTTCCTTAAAACCTTTTTGCCTATGACGTCTGTCCACGACCTTTTTAGAATTTTTTTATATACCGACAACTCTAAGAATGATTCCAGTGTTTTCATTGATACCGCATTCAAGGTCCAAGCTTCCATTCCATAATACAAAGTCGAGAAAACGTAGCACCTAGCCTACCTATAACTCATCCACAGGGCCACCGTAAGAACTACTGGCGCCTGTGTGCAAAAAAGGATTTTGGCGCCCCTTAAGGCATAAGATAATGTTTTTTATTTATTTTTTTGAAGGTAGGTAGGTAGGTGCTTCAAATAAAGCAAAATAGGAACAAATAACACCATTGCAACACCATAGCAAATCTTAATTGAATAAAGTTTAAGGGGTTTATTGAATCAATTCTGCTAGACCATCTTGTTACACTTAAATAGGGCATCAAATAGTTAGGAGTTAGGTATTTCTTATCTACATTTTTGTCTACGGAATGGGTGTTTGTTATTTTTATAGCGTGATTTTTATTTTATATTTATAGAAAGACTAATAATGTCATCCAAACAAAGTAAAACTGAGCTATTTAATTTCTCAACTTTTATTTTAAAATTAATTTTTTCTTTTGATTTTTTTTGTAAATATTTTTGCAATTATTTTTGACCCTCGGTTTTGGCGCCCCTAAAGGATGGCGCCCGTGTGCATTGCACACTTTGCACATATGGTAGCGGGGGCCCTGCTCATCCAACTTCAAATCTCTTGTGCAGAGCACTCTTCTTATTTTATAATTTGCTCTTCTTCTTCTTCTTCTACGGCACTACAGCCCAAATTGAGCCTTGGCCTCCCTTATTTTTTGCCTCCACCCTTGCTTGTCTGTGGCTGCTCTTCTCCATACACGGACTCCTAAAATGGCTTGTGCGTCGCTGTTTACTGTGTCTTCCCAGCGTTTTCTTGGCTTTCCAACCCGTCTCTTTCCCTGCATTCTAACATTCAGTGCTTTTTTTGGTAGCCTATCCTCTCCCATTCTTATCACATGTCCGGCCCATTGCAATCTTTGTATTCTACTGAAGTCTGACAGGGGTGCTTCCTTATAAAGTTGATAAAGTTCGTTGTTGTATCGTCTTCTGAAGATTCCGTTTTCCCTCACAGGTCCTAGTATTCTCCTCAGTACTTTCCTATAATTTGCTCTAGCCTTTGTTATTTTATGCATATTGCTGTTTGATATCTCATAAATTTTGTCTTCTTGACGTTCTTCGTTAGACCGTATTCATTTCCATACTCCGCTAATTCTGGTCACCAGTCTCTGAAGATCTTCAATATTTTCGTAGATGACAGTATAATCCGCATATCTATTCCTGTGAATGGGAACTCCATTAATCTTTATTCCAGCTGTTTCACGAAAGTGTAATAATTCCCATCCATAAAAAGGGAGACAAAACCAAGTGTTCTAATTATAGAGGCATCTCCTTACTTAATACGGCGTATACAATCTTATCGAACATCCTATTAAGTAGGCTAACACCGTTTGTAGAAGATTTCATAGGGGAATACCAAGCCGGCTTCAGTAAAAATAGATCGACATAAATCAGATTTTTACTTTAAGACAGCTGTTTGAAAAGGATGGGAATTCAATAGAACTATCCATAATCTCTTCATAGATTTCCGACAAGCGTACGATAGCATTAAAAGGGATTAGATGTGGAATGCAATGGCCGAACTTTCAGTTCCAAAAAAACTTATCCAGCTTGTTAAGATATGCGTAAATGGTTGTAGATCCTGAGTACGGATAGGTAGCAAACTCTCAGAATCGTTCGAAATAAGCAGTGGCCTGAATCAAGGAGATGCGCTGTCTCCTCTCCTTTTAATAATCCTGGAGAAAGTAGTAAGAACAGCATAAATTAGAACAGAATTACTGACGGTAAATGGACCAAAATTACTACTAGCATACGCGGATGATATTGATATTGTAAGAAACACAGTCACCAATGTGAAGGAGACTTTCAATAAATTGGAGGTAGAGGCAAGGAAAACTGGTTTAAGGGTAAATGAAGAAAAAACCAAATACATGTGCATCAAGAGACAAAAAGCACGAGATAGAATTGGTAAAAATGTTACGATAGACCCATATAACTTTGAAAGAGCGGAGAGTTTTAAATACCTTTGAGCAAAAATCACTGCAGATAACGATATCATGGAAGAGATTAAGGGGAGAATTCAGGCAGCAAACAGATGTATGTATAGCCTTCACAATACTATTAAATCTAAGAGCCTATCACGAGCATCAAAGATCAGAATATATAAAACAGTGATTAGACCTGGACGTGGACGTTGACCAAAGCAATTGAAAGAAAACTTAGATGTTTGGAGAGAATAATCCTCAGAAGAATCTTTGAACCTTATCACGACCCTAATAGCAACCAATACCGAATGAGAACAAATGCTGAGGTCAAGCAGATGTAAAGGGCGAGCGACGTAGTCCAAGAAATTAAATCTCAGCGTCTAAGATGGGCTGGCCATGTCGATAGACTCCCTAATAACCGCTTTGCCAAACTGATCTGGGAGGAAGCCCCCACAGAAAGAAGGTCCTTAGCACGCCCACTAATGCGCTGGAAAGACAATATATGGTCAGATTTAAGAACAATGGGAGTACCCACTGACCCAACTATCATGGACGACCGTTCGAGATGGAAGCGAGTTGTGTAGTCAGCCAAGACCCACCCCGGGTTGTGTGCTACCAGAAGAAGAAGAAGGAGCTGTTTCACCCTCAGCTGAAGCATTTTTATATGTATATAAAACATAATCTATCTATTTTTGTTACTTACGTTACAGAATTAAGTATTTGAAACCATTTTACCATAATATATTAACCAAATATTATTACCAAACCATATTATTTCAGTCCATTTTGTAAGTATAGCGTTTACATTATAAAATGAAGTGTTTAATAATTTTCTCTTTTAAAATATATAATAATTAGTAGGTACCCGTACTTATTAGTAAGTAAGTAATTAATTTTTCAATTTCAATACTCTATATATTATTTTTTGGTACTGCATTTGAAAAGGAAACAATATATACATATTAAAAATGTAGTTATCGGGATTTTTACTTATGCGAGGATTGTGGCATGTCGGGATTTTGGCATGTCGATATTTTGGTATGTCGGGATTTTGGTGTGTCGGGATTCTAGCGTGTCGGGATTTTAGCCGTCGGGATTTTGGCTGTGGGGATTTTGGCTGTCGGGATTTTGGGTGCCAACGACTATGAATATACCTAAATTAAATGTCAAACCTATGAGTGATTTTGTCTATAAGAGTGTACAAGCCATCATATTAATAATTACACTTAAAAAACAACTTCTTATAATCCCACGTTTTTATTATTTATAGGACACAATATAAAAAGTAAGTATAATAAAAATAATTATTTTTAAAATCAAAATGTCAATTTTGTATCCAGGTAAAAGCCGTTGAATATTGTGTTGTCTTTGAGTTCTGAGCTATTCTAAAAATTTTAGATGCCAAGCTAGTGGAAAAGTATGTTTAAAATCGATTACAAGATTTGTTATGGACACTGGACACCGTGACAAAAAGACAGGCGCAGAACAAGTGAAGTAGGAATATAAAAAACGTTAAAAACATCTAAATTTAGATGATTTTTCAGTTATATTTTTGTTTTTAGGTATAACAATAAAATGTCATTCAATACGACAATATTTACCTAAAAGTTACCACTCCCATTGTTCTTAAAAGTTGGCTCAAAATCTAGAGACGCTAGAGAGATTCTGGGGAGGGTTAAGTCCCCAGCGACGCCCATGATAATTTTAGCAACCTTTCAGTTGCCTGTTCCTCGTATGTTCAACTTGTTCTAAATATATAAATACAAATAAAAATAAAACCAAGATATTTATTAAATTGTTTATGTTAATTAAAATAAATGAGTTCCACGTAGCAGTAAAAGCTTCGACACGGCTTATTTTAAGTGTCTTTGGGTCATCGAACCAAATATTTATTGTAGGTTAAAGTGCGACTGTGTGATTACTTATATGATTTAAGTCCGCATAGCATCTAATTTTATCACCGATGAATTAGTCTGCATTTCTCTTCATCTTATACCCATTCCTATGCACCCATTCAATACAAAGGATTTTTTATATCAATCCGTTTTGTTTCGATTAAAACGGATCTGAAACTATGCCCCATGATGATACACAAAATGTTTGAGAGAGCACTGAATGGAGAAGACCGGCAGAACGGACTGAAGCATATATTATATGACATGATGACATTAATAAGAAAGGAAATAGGAAAAAACTGTAAAAACTATCGATGAATCAGCATTATATCGTCTATAGGCAGACTGTGTGGAAAGATCATAAAGGAAAAATTAGAAATACATACAGGATAAAATCGGAGGAGTCCAGGCAGGATTCACGGTCGAACAACTAATAGAAAAAAGAATGGCCAAATAGATCCGTTCATATGGTTTGTGTAGATCTTAAGAAGGCATATGACTCGATACCTAGGGCCAAGCTATGGGAAGTTCCACGAATATTAATAAAAGCACTCTACAAAAATAACAAAGTAGCTATCAAAACGGGCAATAGAATATGCAGTCCATTTAAGACGATAAAGGGACTACCACAGGGCTGCTCCACATCCCCTACCCCAGGAGTTCCCAACCTTCTAGCAACTGCGTAGCACCTAGCACCTCAAATATTTTGAAGATTTTGGCTTACCACGCAATACCGGGGGGTGGAAGGGAAGGAAGCCCACCCCACCCTCGATCCTAATTTTTAATCAGAAACATGTCCATTGTCTTGTTTTATTTTAATTAAATATCTAATATAACTTTCCATATTATTCATTCACTTTTCCAAGCTTTTTATCAAGGCAACAGTAAATATAAATATTTGTCAATTATGCTTTCAAATTTTTATTTAAAAACGTATTCTTTTTATTCTTCTTCCTTCTCATAATCCTTAGTGCCCTTCAGGATGTCGGAAGAAAAATATATACAGATATACGTTTATTACTCATAGCTTTACTACAAAAACATAGTCCAATTTTATACAATTGGTACCAACTATCAACCAAAACAAAGATACAATTCAACATAAATCTACGTGTATCGAGATTAATGTGAAGCTTATTGCAGTTTGCCTGTCATTAAGGTGTCAATTCCAGGAGTAATTGAACTCAATTTTATTCTTAAGTCCTCTTCAACACTTAGATCTCTCTCAGACATTGGTTTCTATATTCCACTTATCCAGGTAGTTTTCGGTCTGCCCTTTTCCTTCTTTCCGCGGGTTGCCATTCCATTATCAGCTTTGGGAGTCGATGTTCCTCCACTCTTTGCACATGGCCATACCAACAAAGTTGTTTTTGTTGGACTTCTTCCATTATGTTTGGTTTTGTATTCATAATATCTCGTACCTGTTCATTGGCTATATTATATGTGAGACTCTGTCCATTTGTCTGAGACAAAAGTCCATTTCCAGTGCCAGTCCCACATAACAATTTCATGTTCTTAGTAGATTCATAGAACATACTTTTCAGAAAAAGTATATACTTAGAATATGCGTAATTACCATTGCGAATGTGCAGAGCATATACTGAGTATATACTACATTACAGTACTTAAACGTTCTATGTATATACTTAGAATGTACTACCGCACTTCTTTTCAGTATATACCAAGAACATACTTTTTAGAAGATTCTAAGGAGGTGCTATAAACCTTCTATTTATATACTTAGAATGTACTATCGCACATATTTTTAGTATATGGGAAGAATATTCCAAGGAAGTGCTATATACCTTCTAGTTATATACTTAGAATGTACTATCGCACATATTTTTAGTATATGGGAAGAATATTCCAAGGAAGTGCTATATACCTTCTATGTATATACTTAGAATGTACTATCGCACATATTTTTAGTATATGGGAAGAATATTCCAAGGATGTGCTGTATTTCTCAGAAGTATGTTTTCAACATCACCCAATCTCATCCTATAGGTTCTACCAAAGAATACTAACACACCCACTGGGTGTGTTAGTATTCTTTGGTTCTACCAATATATTATATTTACATATTCTAATTGCATATGAGAATGTAGTTATTACATTCTACAATATTACGTAAAAAGTAAGTATAAAATATATAAACTTTAGTTAGTTATATAGGTACCTATGTATAATAAATATTATATGGGTAAGTAGCCTATATATAAAATATAAGTAATATATTTAGTTATTATGTGCACATCAAAATAAAAATGCTGCTTATTTAATTATATAATAGCCAAATATATTATATAATATGTATGTAAATTACTAAAATTTATAGGTATCTATATACATTATACATACTTTTACTTACTAGGTATTTAGGAAATATTGAAGTACCAATATGAATTTATTATTTTCAAACTGCTTTTTATGTTCTTAAAAATGTTTTAGTCCTTGTAGCTAGAAATACTTGGTCCTACCTAACAGCGTAGACATAAATGCATAACTGTACTGCAAACTATTTTCATATTTTGCTCTTTTGTTACCTACCCCCCTCCCTTGTGCAGGTATAAAATGCAATGCAAGGGTCAGAATGACAATGAATGGCCGTTTCCGGATTCCCGAAAATTATAGGTAAAAATACTTATGGTATAAACTCAAATCAAAATGGTATATTCATTTCAACTGAAAACGAAACGAGAATTTCTCATTTTTCTTCAATAGAATTAAGTTTTAAACTTTTTACCATACAATTAAAACGGTTTAAAAAATGAATTAGATAGTTCACTAGTACCTACCAAAATACATAAATTTGATTAATTATTCTTAACGCGAAGTTGATAATCTATAGGCTAACATTATTCTTCTTCTTATAGGTACATACAGTATATTCTTTTTAAGATATTTTAAAAGTATATACAAGTATGTGTTAAGCATATACTTTTGCATATACTTACGCATATACTAAGAATATTCGATTAAGGTATATTCTAAGAATAAACTTTTACGAACATTCCGAGATACTACGTACCCGAATGTGCTCAGTATATTCGGTGCAAGAATATTCTTTGAGGCACATGCAAAGAACATGAAATTTAGAATGTTTTTTATGGTACATGCTATGCTTGTACTACGCATATACTAAAAAGGATATACTTCGACGAATGTTGGTAGGATATGCTTAGAACATGATGCGAACATCATTGTTATGTGGGGTGTTAGTATGTTTCTATATTTATTTTTTATATACAATAGTTCACCAGTCTCACTCAAGTAACTACTAAAATAGTGATAAATGGCATCAAAAACAGCATAGCTTGCCGGAATAGCATTGGATACTCGGATTTACACCCGATCCAGAAGTCAAATAAGGATTTTTCTTTAAAACTGTCTTTCATAGAACCATGGGCGCACATACCCATGGGCAGGGGGGCCGTGCCCCACCTGACTTTTAGGATGCTTTAAATTATATATGGTTATCCAAAGTATACAAAATATAAAGTGCAACATCTTCACTCCCTCCCTTCCCCCTGAAAATTTTTATATGGACGACCGTACATAGAACTATCTTCTGTTAGATCGATGAATGTTTCCTGTAATTCCAACTCAATTGGTGCAAAAGGATTTCTGGGCCAGTCAAGTTTGGAATAATCTTCAGAGAAATATTTATCAAAATTTTTTTGAAGAGATTCCAGGTGAAGAATTATTATATCAGCAACCACATCTGGTATTGGATATATTGCGTTTTCTTCGAAAATGATGACAGCGTAGTAAATTCAAAGACAATCTTCCCCTGAATTTAAGAACAAAAAAGAACCACCTTTATCTTGAAGTAGTTTATTTTCTCATTGGCTGTGATAGGTGTTGTGTTTTCTCCCTGAAGGACCATTTTCTGCGTGTTGGGTCTGTCAAAAATGTCAGCTAGATACTCCAATCGTGACAACCATTCTTCATCATAGAACAAGTCTTTCATGTCATTAATTTTTTCAGTTAAAAGCAAACTTGTGACCTCAGTTCAAAGAGACGGGTGAACATTTTTCCTCGAGATAACCATCTCACTTCTGTATGCAACAGAAAAGTTCTGAACATGCCAGCCATATCTTCACACATTAAGGAAAATAATCGTGAAGTCGCTTGTTTTAATCACGCGACGCGTGCCACCTGAAATCTTCCCGCGTACCACTAGTGGTACGCGTACCACCGGTTGGGAACCCCTGCCCTACCCTGTTCAAAATAATCCTGGAAAAAATCTTGAAACCATGGAAAAGAAAGTGCAAAGAAATGGGTTTACCAGTAAGGAACGAATATCTATATACCTACCTTAAGTTTTGCTAACGATCAAATAGTAATTGCACAAGACGAAGATGACCTCAGTTTTATGATGAGAAAATTGGAACAGGAATATACAAAGAATGGTATGGAAATAACCCTAAAGAAAACTGAATATCTAACAACGGAGAATACAGAAATAAAACAACTGGAAATAGACGAAAGTCAACAAATCAGAGGAACAGACAAGTACCTACGAGTATTTAGGTTTCATAATAACAAACAAAAGAACAACGGAAGAAGACAAAAAAATTGACTAGGACAAACAAGAGACTGCATACGAAAATTGAATCCGGTACTGTGGGATAAGAAGCTCAGCATAAAAACAAAAAGAAGAATATATAGATAATACCATGACAAAAAGTACCTATCTTCAGTTATGGGTGTGAAAATTGGACAATAAATAAGAAAACCAAAAACAAAATAAGAGCAACAGAGATGGAATTTATAAGGAGAAGCTGCAGAGTAATGACAAGAGATAGAATAAATAACGCAGAGATTAAAAGAAGAATGGGAGTGAACTCAGATAAATAGACTACCTAGGTACATCGAACAGAAGAGATTAACCTGGTACGGACATGTCAGAAGAGCAGACCAAAATCGTTGGATAAATATTGGATAACAGCGTGGAGCCCGATAGGAGGAAGTAAGAAAGGCAGACCCCGAAGATCCTTCAGAGATGAAGTGTGCGAAGCAATGGAGAGAAGAAATCTACAAAAAGGGTGGCAAAACAGAAAGAGGTAGAGAGAACGGTTGAGTGAAGGAATACCGTGAGAACTGTGGAAATCCTTATAGCTCAATAAATGACCGTTTTGTAGTGTAATTTTCAGGGGCAACTCCGAATTGCATGAAAATTTGGATTTAGGTTCTGCTTACCCTCCGCTTCAAAGTTGAATTTGTCCCGTTGGTTGCTTTTACTTGGGGGGTGACAGTCACCCCTTCTCGGGGGGTGAAAAACGCGTGTTTAAAATAAGCCCGGAAATGGATAAATTGACCGATTATAAGCAACTTTAGTTCTATAAATTTTTTTACGTAATTCAATACTTTTCGAGTTATTCGCAATTGAAAATGTTGATTTTTCGTCAAAAAAACTACGTTTTCAGACCGTTTTTCGCAAATAACTCAAAAAGTAAATATTTTATCGAAAAAAATATTCTTAGCAAAAGTGTAGCTTATAAAAAAATAAAAAAATGGTGTATCAGTAAAGTATATAAATTGAGAAAAAGCAAAGTTGTAGCTCATGAAAAATACGTTCTTATTCGTCTAATTCCAAATCGAATACGTCAACGCAAAATCACCGAAAAATTAAGCACTTTTCGGGAAAAGCTTATTAACATTTTTAAAGTATCTAAAAAAATCTTTATATTTGTTTTTTACAAAAATTTCTAGCACCAAAAATAAACGAGTTACACTGAAAAAAAAAGTTGGCCCCTTTTTTTGGTAAAAAAATTGTGAAAACCTCCCTCTATTTAGCACCCTAAATAAAATTAATCGTTACCACTTTACCATTTATTTTAATGGTATGTATATTGTTTATATGAGCTGTAACCTTGATTGGTTTGAAGTGCTTATTTTTAAAAAAATTTGGTTTTATAGTAAAAAAAATTTTCTAAAAATTTTTGAAAAATTTTCTTTTTTTAAAATAACTTAAAGAGTATTAGTGATAAGAAAAATCATGAAGAGTAAAGAAATGTAGGTTTTGCTATTATAAATAAGCTAGTTTCATTTTGTTTTTCCGCAAGACAAAAATTGGTTAAGATATGGCTGTTCAAAATTTGCATACACTCGTGATTAGTGACCCGTTCAAGCTTTTTTAACTATAACCCTTTCAAAAATAAGCACTTTAAACCGGTAAGACTGACAGATCATATAAAATATAGATAAGTAAGTAAATTGTTTGTACAGCGGTAGCGATTAATTTCATTTGGGGAGCTAAACACGGCGAGATTTTCATGATTTTTTTACCAAAAAAAAAGAGGGCCAACTTTATTTTGAGCGTAACTCGCTTATTTGTACCTAATGCTAGAAACTTTTATGAACAATTAGAAAAAAGCTTTTATAAATACTTTAAAAAAGTTTAAATGGGTTTTTATCGAAAAGTGCTTCATTTTTCGGTGATTTCACCTTGAAATAAGAACATATTTTTCATGAGCTACAACTTTGCTTTTGTTCGATTGATAGACTTTACTGATACACATTTTTTTCGGATTTTTATAAGCTACACTTTTGCCAAGGATATTTTTTCTATCAAATAATTATGTTTTGAGTTATTTGCCAAAAACCGTCCGAAAACGTAGTTTTTTTGTCGAAAAATAAACATTTTCAATCGCAAATAACTCGTAATGTATTGACTTACACAAAAAACTCTATAGAACAAAAGTTGCTTAAAATCAGTCAATTTATCCATTTCCGGTCTTATCTTGAATGTATGTTTTTTCACCCCCGAGAAGGGGTGACTGTCACCCCCAAGTAAGAGCAACCAACGGCACAATTTCAACTTTAAAGTGGAGGGTGAGTAGAACCTAAATCCAAATTTTCATGCATTTCGGAGTTGCCCCTGAAAATTACACGGTATCGCCGTATTTCCCGTTCATTTACTGGGCTATTAGTCCTATACGTTTTGTCGACTTTTTGAAAGTCGCGTAAATTTATTTCTATTTTGGCATTCTGGAACTGACTTCCTGAGTTTCTGTACATATATAATAGGAACATTTAAGTTAAGTTACCAATAATTATTGTAAATGTTGATTTAATAAACCGCAATAAAACAACTTTCAAGTTTGGCAATACCTGACTCTAATTGTATGTTTAAATGGTTGCCTATTCTGGACAATCTTAATACAAAACACTTTTGCACTTATGTTGGATATTATTTATTATTTATTTATTGTCTATCAGAAACAATCATGTACTATACGCTATAATTTTTAATTTAATAAATTCAAATGCAAGTATTGCTTAAGCAACAAAAATTCTTAAATAAAATAATATATTTGTTTGTTGAACCAAGTTGAACTAACTGTTCCGGTATGAAATTTGACAATGTATATTGAATATCAAAATTAAAATGTCAGTTTCAAAATCAATTATAAGACTGAAGTAGTATTTCAAAATATTAGAAAACGAAATATTAAATTAAAGTGTGTGAGAATTCAAAACGACGCGCGAAAACCCACATACATATAAAAGCCAACTTCAGGTCATCAGGAAAAATGGCGTTCATATTGATTAACACCACAATTAACTGTAAGAAACGTAAAATATTAAGCTTTTTAAGCAGTTTTATTGGTATATAGCCATGTATTTAACAAGTATGCATGCTTTCATGTTTATCGTTCAGTTATTTTCACAAAATTAATTGCTTGAGAAGCTAAATTTCGCACATCGTCCTTTGGAAAATGTCAGGGCACTTTTTTTAAAATAATTGCATGTTTCGCAATGATTTTTGTTTTGAATTGATACATTTCTTCATTTAAGTTTTACAATAATCATTTCAATCATTTTTGTTCCAATATTAACATTTCAACTTCTGTGTGTGATATAATTATTACACACCTCTCAAGGTATTTTTACCTGTCATTTTTACTTTTTCTAAAATTACCAAGTTATTTTTGGCAGATTATTTGCGAAAATCTTGTAATTTGTATTATTCTACAATTGTGCACAGTTCGTATTGTTTCACAAATTTTGTACAAACGCTAAAACATTTTGTTTAATTTTGAAATCTTTGATTTAGTAGTTTTGGTAAGCTTAAAAGGAAAGCATGTTTTTAATGGGTTTAATCAAATTGTGCTTTTTTGATTGTGGGCTGAGATTTATGGAATTTTACCCTTAAAAAATCAATAATCTTCGGGCGTTCCAGAAGATAGAAGGCCATGGAGTCCTTTAAATATTAGACATGCGCGGAAAGGAGTCAGCTGGTTTTTAATGCGGTTTTGCCCATTTTTAGGCAATTCCATTTACAGCTGTGATATGTTGGTTTCATATCGCGTAACAAAATTTGATTAAAAATTGATTGTTTGAATAGTTGACTGACAGCTAAGAGGCTTTTACCAGGTGAAGACAATCGATGAATTAATTCAAAAATGTATTTTTCAGGCCAAAAAAGTTGAGCTGGGAAGGTCATTTAGATTCCACTGATCAAAATAACAATATTACAATGACATCCGAAGATCTTTTACAACCAGGACATGTTGTCAAGGAGAGATGGAAGGTACAATCTATATTTTCTTAAAAAATCCTACTTATCCTTTAACAACCCCCTTTCCTTTGTTCCTCTTCAAACCCCTTTTGTTTCAATTGCAATGACAACATAGCCAACTTATTTTTTTAGTAAATCATTGTCTTTTTATGTTGTAGGTGGTGAAAAAAATTGGTGGTGGTGGGTTTGGGGAGATTTATGAAGGGTTAGATTTAATCACAAGAGAACAAGTGGCACTTAAGGTAGAATCTGCAAGGCAACCCAAGCAGGTGTTAAAAATGGAAGTGGCAGTTCTTAAAAAACTACAAGGAAAAGAACATATATGCAGGTAAATCAATAAAATAATTACTTAGTTTCACCTAATTCAGGGGCTTGTCACACAGATTTTATCTTTAATTGTTCTTGAATTCCACAAAATGAGTTAATTTCATTCACTGTGGGCATCAGGTTATGGTAATTTTGTCACTAAAATGATTACTTGAGCTCAAATTATATGAAACTATGAGAGAAAGTGTAATTAAACTCCAAATATGGAATAAAATATGCATAATGAATTGGAAATGTCTAAATATTTCTTGCATTTATAGTAGATTTTACATTTGTTAAAAAATACAGTTTGTTTTACTTTATAAAACACAATAAAATAATTATGCCATGCTTGCTGTTGCGAATGTTAACTGAAGTTATAATTTAGTTAAAGAAGTCTATGTTAACACCTTGGCTGCTTTTAAGAGATATTTATAAACTTACGTTGAGTGCGTTAGGTACTAGGCATATATGTCCCGTATACCTCATTTACCACACAGACGACGCAGCCAACTGTTAATATAATACAAGGTCTATTTGTCTAGTAAAGCAGCCAAGGTGTTAATATTGAATAATATTCTCAATGAGTTACATACAAGCGTATGGCACTTATTATATACAGTTGAACCCGTGTATTAGAATACTGCTCACAGGAATATACCGCTTTAAGGAATATAAATTTGAGGTCCCAAAACATTTCTACTAGCCACTAATGATGGGTTATAAGGATATCCCAGTTATAGGAATACTTTTGCTAGGCACGAAGTCTATTCCAATAAGCGGGCTCAACTGTATAATTCCTCATCGTCTGATTCGTTGTCGTCTGATTCAGGCATTGTGCAACCTTGAATTTTCAATGATTTCTCTTAAACTGTCTCAATCTTTTTCTATCCTCTTCAACTCTGAAGCAAAGGTTTAGTGGAGCTTAGATCTCTTTTTTGTAATGTGGTCCACATACCTTGAAATCATCTCCTAGCTCTCGCTCCTTGCACCATTCTGTCCGATGTCAGCTTCACCAGATCATGTCTACACAACACATGACCAAAGTGAGCAGTGATTTTTTTCAGTCACAATCTTTCGAATCTTCTTATAACATGCAGCTGTCCGGGGTATACCCAACATTCTTCGCCAACAAAACATTTCAAATGCGTCTATAGTGAGTTTATTAACTACCTTCAAAGACCAACAAGAATTTTAGATAGGGTTGTTGCAATGAATGATGAATTTGGTATGTCACTAAACATTCTTTCTTTCTTTCTCCCCTTCCTTATACCCTTTCAGGTGTCGGATTTGGGTTTAGTTTAACTACATATTCACCCATCTCTTCCATTCTTTTCTGTCTTGTGCTAGTAGTTTCATTTCTTCTAGCGTTTTCTGTTTAATTTTTCCTGCTTCTACTATTTGCTGTATCCATTTTTTCCTCGGTCTGCCTTTTTTCTTTGTTGTAATATTCCTTGTTTCGTGAATTTTCCTTGTTAGTCTACTAGGTTTCATTCTCATTAGATGTCCATACCAGTTTAATTGTCTCTTTATTATTTTATTCACCATTGGTTCCTGTTTAGTTATCCCTCTTATTGCCTCATTTCTTATTCTATCCCATTTGGTCTTTCCGGCTATAGCTCGTAGATGTCTCATCTCAATTGCATTTATCCTACTATTATGCTTTTTCTGTAAAGTCCAATTTTCGCTCGTCGTATACAGTATTGTCGGTATCACAATCGTATTATATATTTTAATTTTTTTCTCATGGGACGATTCTTTTTTCCTCAGAACTGGCGCTAGTGCGTAGTACAGTTTGTTTGAAGCAAAGGTTTAGTGGAGCTCAGATCTCTTTTTTGTAATGTGGTCCACATACCTTGAAATCATCTCCTAGCTCTCGCTCCTTGCACCATTCTGTCCGATGTCAGCTTCACCAGATCATGTCTACACAACACATGACCAAAGTGAGCAGTGATTTTTTTCAGTCACAATCTTTCGAATCTTCTTATAACATGCAGCTGTCCGGGGTATACCCAACATTCTTCGCCAACAAAACATTTCAAATGCGTCTATAGTGAGTTTATTAACTACCTTCAAAGACCAACAAGAATTTTAGATAGGGTTGTTGCAATGAATGATGAATTTGGTATGTCACTAAACATTCTTTCTTTCTTTCTCCCCTTCCTTATACCCTTTCAGGTGTCGGATTTGGGTTTAGTTTAGCTACATATTCACCCATCTCTTCCATTCTTTTCTGTCTTGTGCTAGTAGTTTCATTTCTTCTAGCGTTTTCTGTTTAATTTTTCCTGCTTCTACTATTTGCTGTATCCATTTTTTCCTCGGTCTGCCTTTTTTCTTTGTTGTAATATTCCTTGTTTCGTGAATTTTCCTTGTTAGTCTACTAGGTTTCATTCTCATTAGATGTCCATACCAGTTTAATTGTCTCTTTATTATTTTATTCACCATTGGTTCCTGTTTAGTTATCCCTCTTATTGCCTCATTTCTTATTCTATCCCATTTGGTCTTTCCGGCTATAGCTCGTAGATGTCTCATCTCAATTGCATTTATCCTACTATTATGCTTTTTCTGTAAAGTCCAATTTTCGCTCGTCGTATACAGTATCGTCGGTATCACAATCGTATTATATATTTTAATTTTTTTCTCATGGGACGATTCTTTTTTCCTCAGAACTGGCGCTAGTGCGTAGTACAGTTTGTTTGATTTTTTAGTTCTGTTTGTTATTTCGAGGTCTATTTTCACATCATTGGTAATTATACTTCCAAGATAATCATATGTGGTAACTATTTCCAGTTGAGTATTTTTGCATTTTATATTTACTTCATTTTCTTCCTTTTCGCCGATGACCATTATTTTAGTTTTCTCGATGTTTATTTCAATTTTTAATTTCTCTATTTCTTCTGTCCAAATGTTTATAAGTTTTTGCATTTTTGTCACGGAATCTGCTATAAGGACTATGTCATCCGCATACAATAAGGCTTCTATTTTTATTGGCTGTAATCTTTGGTATCCTATTGTTGTCTGTATTTGGTTCTTTCTTTCTCCAGTATTTCTAGTCAATTCATTCATGACTGTTATGAATAGTAGCGGACTAAGACTGTCTCCTTGTTTGATACCTCTTTCCCAATTGAATTCTTCAGATCTTTCTCCTGCTATCTATACACGTCCTTTTACTACTCTGTATATACTTTTAATTATTTTTATTAGTGTAATTGGTACTTTCATGTTCTGCAAGCATTTCCATATAATTTTTCTTTCTATAGGGTCGAATGCTGCCCTTAGATCTATGAATGCTAGAATGAGCTTTCACCCCGAATCAATACTTCTTTCTATTACATTTCTAATGATGTAAATGTTATCGTTTGTCTGTCTTTCTGGTCTAAATGCTGCTTGTTATTCTCCCAGTTCTTTTTCTACCTCTTGCCTTAGCATCTTCTCTACTATTTTTGTGTATATTTTAAAACATACCGATGATAAACATATTGCTCTATAATTTTCGCAGTTGATGGGTTCTCCCTTTTTGTATATTGGCACTATAAGGTTACTTTGCCAGTCTTTTGGGATTTGCTGCTTTTCCCATGCCTCTTTGTATATTTTCAACAACCAGTTTATCCCTTATTCTCCCATGTACTTGACCATTTCCGGGTCTATGTCATCATCCCCTCCAGCTTTACCTATTTTTACGTTTGATACTTCCTGTATTACTTCTTCCGCTCTAATTCTTTGTTCTCGTTATCTTGATATGTTTCATTTCTAAATTTGTTTTCATAGTATTCTTTCCATACTTTAGCTATCTGTTCTGGATTTGTTTGGATTTGGTTTGTTGTATCCCTTACGACTGTTATTTCTTTATGTTTTCCTTTCTTCATATGTCTGATTGTTGTCCAGAAGCTTCTATTGTTTGTTACATAGTTTTACTGTAATTCTAAAAACATAAATAAAACAAAATTCATGGTTACTTATATCAAAGAAAAATATTAGAAACATCAATCTACACGTAAATAATAAGACAATAGAACAAGTTCAGAATTATAACTATTTAGGAATAAACATTAATGAAACAAACGATTATACCAAAGAAATCAGAGTTAGAATGGAAAACGCTAGAGGTGCATTTAATAATATGAAATAAATATTATGTAGTAGAGACTTCAGCCTAAATCTTAGAAAACGAGTACTAAACTGTTAAATATTTGCTGTTCTTTTGTATGGTGTGGAGATATGGACTCTTAATAAACACTGTCGCAATATATTGGAAGCATTTGAAATGTGGACATATCTAAGAATGCTGAGAATCTCCTGGATAGACAAAATAACCAATGAAGAAGTACTAAGAAGAATAGAAAACAGCAGGGAGATACTATGGATTCCATAAAAATAAGAAAACTACATTATGTGGGTCATATAATATACCACATGGTGACAGATATGAATTCCTAAAATTAACAAGTTCGGTGCCCATCTAAAACAAGCTCCACTTGACTGGTACCATATCGTTCATTTAGTAACACAGTACTACTGACTACACTTGTTTGTTGTCGGTACCATCAACGAAACCATCGTGACAACACTCATGTGTAATGATCACCGAATGTGTTAATAATACAGGGAGAGATTCAAGGAAGGCACAGCTTAGCTAGAAGCAAAATGTCCTGGCTGAGAAACCTCAGAGATTGGTTTGGATGCAGCTCAACTGAACTTTTTCGGGGTTGTAGTGTCAAAAGTTAGAATAGCAATGATGATTGCCAACCTTTGTCATAGAGATGACACGTAAAGGAGAAGAAAACATTCAGATCCATATAGAAAAATGGAGAAGACCAGTGTGTTTACAAGTCTTATCTTGGTATCCACAGTGATGTTGTGGCTTTTCCATACTTTGGTGAGCATTGTCATTGCTTCTTTGACCATGGCTGACCTTCTTTTTACTTCTTTGGTGCATCCTTCAGAATTTGGTGCCCAGATACATAAATTGATTTACCACTTGGATGTCATGAATTCTGACAATGCCTGATCATCATCATCAATGGTTTACTATTGCCTTCCATGTTTGTCGGTCCTGTGCCACTAATTCCCATTGTCACATCCCATTTTTTCTAGATCTTCTTTGACTGCATCTTTCCACCTTTTTCTAGGCTGCCCTATAGACCTTCTTCCATCTGGCCTTTCCCAGAACACATTGTTTATAAGGCGATTGTCGTTACTGCGCATCACATGCCCTGCCCATCTGAGTCTATTAGCCTTATATATCTGACTAGATTTTCTTTTCCGAATAGAGACTCTAGCTCGTTATTGTATCTGTGCCTCCATTTGTTTGTCACGCTGTCTCTGCAGCCATATATCATTCGAAGGATTTTACGTTACCACACTAGCAATTTATGTACTTCCCGTTTTGTTAGCGTCCATGTTTCGCTTCCATACGCGACTGCTGGTCGTATTGTGGTCTTATATATCTGGATTTTTGCACCTCGTGAACAGGGGCGGCTCGTGATAGTAGAAGGTGGTGAGGCACACTACACCTGAGGAATTTTATTATGATGGTTAGCTTCTCTTTAATGGCCGGAAGGTCGATTTTGTGACGTCATAACGCTAGGACGAAGCTAGGACAAATAATCCCGGACAAAAAATCCCCACAAATTATCCCTGGACAAAAAATCCCCAGAAAAATAATCCCCGGACAAAAAATCATCACAAAAAATCCCCGGACAAATAATCTCCGGACAAAAAATCCCCACAAAATATTCCGGGCAAATAATCTCCCCAAATTATTTAGACAAAATATCCCCACAAAAAATTCCGGACAGAAAATCCTTAAGAAATATTTGCTGCCGATTAGTTCTCTAAAAGTTTTCCCGTGAATGCGATCGACTCAAATGCTTTCAGCCTCAGTGTATAGAGTTATTTTGAATTCCAATTCCATATCGAAAACTTAAAATTTTACGTAATAAAAGAGTGTGCGTTTTTTCAAAAATCGTGGAAGATATGGGGAATGAGGTAAGGCTGTGAGAATCATGTTCCAATATTATTTGCTTAAATCTTTTGCTCACTCTGATTTGAATAACTATGTTCAAAACATTGCCATTGTCCAAAAAAAATTGTGGTGATTATTTGCCCGGGGATTTTTGTGGGGATTTTTTGTCCGGGGATTATTTGCCGAACCCTCGCTAGGGCGTCTACATGATGCTTGCAAACGATATTAAAATATTAAATAACAAATTTATTCGCAAAAGAATAGCAACGAAAGCTCTAAGCCTACAACAGGTTCACACTCATAGGAGCTGTTTTTTAGCTAAAAATAATTAGATATAATACCACATATCAAACCAATATGAATCAGATGTTTCGTCCTTCCTTGGTCTCATCAGCGTTGTACAGCCATATTAAGCAAACTTTACATTACATACCTACTACATGACAACAACGGATAACTGATTCTGTTAATATTAATCAAATGCCAAAATGAAATTATTGTACGCAAACAATATACCCATAAACACGTGATAACTTCATTTTAGAACCAATCTTATATTGTAAATGTATTTAATATAGGGAAATACAAACAAGCAAGTAAGCAATTAAATTACTGTTATACTTATTATAAGATTGATTTTTATGTTAAGTAAACTAATGGTTAAACTTCGTTTTTTGGTATTTTATTTTAGGTTTTTTTATAAAAAGCGTGCTTATAAGAAAATAAATCATTATAAAAGAAAGCATGATTTCTAAATTTTTTATTTAATTATTTAATTGGCATTGATAAATGCCACACAGCCAGTATGACATTGATAAAATCTTCTAAACATAATCTAAACTAATATAAAACTATATCTAAAACTACTTTACAAAACTACAATACAAGCGTCCATAGCAAGTAAGGGAAGCAAGGTCAAGTACTTAGCTTCATAACTAAAAAAACACATGTTCGAGGCGTGCCTCAAGGATGGATGAATTTCGTTCCCAGAATTGGTGGCACATTTTTCAAATTTTGCCGCTTTTACTGTCCCAGTTTAAGAAATGGTAGTATGCTAGACAAGGAGGTTTGAAGCAAGCCTCATCTGTAATGATTTGAGAAAGTTGAAATGAGATGCATGATGCATATAATACTGGCACGTGGAAGACGGATACAAAGATAAAGAGTCAGGGCCGTACCGATGTTAATTGTTTTCATAAAAATAAAGTTATTTAGGAAATTTTAAAAAACTAAATTATATTTAAAAAACTTATTATGAAATAACGAAATAACGTAAATAGTCGATTGATATACTGGTGAGGCACTGCCTCACCTGCCTCATAGGACAAGCCGCCACTGCTCGTGAAAGAAGTTTTGACTTCATTAGATGTTTCATTGCAAAGAAAGATCTGTTTCCTGCCATTATTCACGTTTCAACTTCTCGCTCTAATTTGTTGTCATTTGTGATTGTTGCTCCTAGATATTTAAATTCTTTAACCACTTCGAAGTTATGATCGTTTATAGTAATATTTTGCCTTATTCGCCGTCGTTCTTGTTTTGAGACGACCATGTATTTTGTTTTGTCTTCATTTATTTTTAGACCGATGTTTAATGCAGCTTCTTCAAAGCTCGAGAAAATATCCTTAATTTATAATGTTGATTGTGCTACTGCGTCTACGTCATCGGCAAAGGCGAGTATGATTTTTGTTCCCCGAGCAGTTATGTCTGGTTTGAGTTTTGGATAAATTTTTCGCATGACATATTCTAAGGCCAGGTTACACAACACTGGGGACAACGGATCTCCCTGTCTCAGTCCAGAATTTACGCAGAAAGCATTTCATATTTTTCACCCTATTCTAACTTGTGCAAAGGAGTTACTTACACACATTTGTGTTACCGCAGCTAGTTTCTTGGGTACGCAGAGCTTGATCGTTGCCTTCTATAATGTTGCATGATTAATTGAATCATAAGCCTGTTTGAAGTCTATAAAGATCTGATGAACGTCTTGATTATATTCCCAATACTTTTCAAGCATTTGTCTTATTGTAAATATTAGATCAATAGTCGATCTGCCAGGCCTGAAACCACACTGGTAATCACCAACTATTTCTTCGGTGTGTGGTACTAATCTTTTAAATAATATCGAAGCCAATATTTTATACGTAGTGTTGATTAGTGAGATTCCTAAGTAATTCATGCATGACTCCTTTTTTCCTTTCCTGTGTATTGGTACAATAATACAACCACACCATTATTTCGGCATCATTTCTTGTTGCCAGGCCTTTTCTATTAATTGATGGATTCTACTTATGAGTTCATGACCGCCTGTTTTAATTAGCTCGGCATCAATATTGTCCAGACCAGGGTATTTATGGTTTGTAAGCGTTTTTATGGCATGCGTAATTTCTTCCATGCTTGGTGGGGGTATTTCTAATTCGGCCGTTTGATACTCATGTTCTCCGTTGTTTCCACCATTTTCATTGTTTTCATCAGTGACATTTTGGATATTCAGGAGCTGTTCAAAATATTCAGCCCATCTTTCTATTATTTTGTTTTCGGCAGCCCGCATTTCTCCATTTTTATCTCTCACGAAGTTGGTTGTCCTTATATACGAGTCTCTCTTATGTTGTCTTACTGTATTGCGTCTGTGTTCTCCTTTTACTTTTTCAATTTGTTGTTGTAGATATTGTCTCTTTTTTTGCCTAAGTGTTCTTCTAGCTGCGGCTCTCTCTCTGTGGAATCGTGTACGTTTTTCTTCTGATGGGTTCGACAGATAATAAATTCTTCTTTTGTTTGTTTCTTTTAGTGTTCTTTCACATTCCTCATCGAACCATTTTTTCTTTTTTCTTTTTTGTTTTTTTCGTTCTTCCGATAGATTTCTCTGTTGCTTCTGTAATAGTTGTTTTTATGGAGTTCCATCGCTGATCTACATCTTCAGTTTCATTTTCACTTATTTCCAAAACCTGAAACCTTCTGCTTAATTCTACGTGGTACTGTATTTGGTTATTTTCTTCTTTTAACTTCGCCACATTCCATCTTTCGATCTTTGTGTGTTTATCTATTGTTTGTGCTGAAATTCTTGTTCTGAGCTTGGCCTTTACGAGAAAATGGCCTGTGTCGCCATGAGTGGTCTGTGACAATGTCTGGTCATGCCAATACTACAGCTCCTGGACAGAACCATGGCCAGTGAGAGAAACCCTGTCTGCATAAGATTAGGTGGGTGTACGAACAAAGACAGCGTTTGTCCCCGGCAATCGTTCGTTGCGGGAGCTGTACATGTGTTTTACTATCAATTTTAAATAAAATAGAAAATCCTCATTGGATGACTGAGGCACATACTAAGCACATTCAAAAAGAAAATGTATGGGTAGAGATAGTTGAGAATAGAATTATAAGTCATTGTTTCTTATATGGGCCTCTTCTGGGGCAAAGATGCTTTGATTTTTTTTTAAATGAGGATTCTCTGTCACACTTAATACACCAAGGTTTATATTATCATTTAATGGTACATTATCATTTACTGGAGCATTTGCAATATGTTTCACGTGTTCAGTTTCTCTAAATTTCTTCTCAATTTTACTAACAGTGGATTGTGTGATAGGCGTATTAGGATATTTTATATTACATGAGTTACATACTTCTTGTTGTGTTCTGGTTCTATGTTCATCCTACAACCATAAATTAATACTTCTATTTTTTGTGTTTGGGGCCATTATTTATTTATTTTAAGCAATAAACTAGTCCTTATAAGAAAATCCAAAGAACTGACTTCAACATGACCCAAGCCAACTTGATTTTTAAAATTACACCTTTTTCTATCCTTCATTTTAGTTCTCATTATTTATTTGCCCAATATGGAAATTTATTTTTGTTTTTCATACCAGTAGAAAATTTGTGGTACTTACTAAACATTTGTTTTTAAACTTCTTCAAATGTGTGTTTTAACAGTAGGGACTAAATCAATGAGGATGATCTAATCTAGATCACTGATCAACCTCAAAATTTACAATATTTAAAACATAGAATTAGATTGGAAATTCGTAATATAACTCATCTTTGGCTAATTTGATAGTTCTTTTTATGTCCTTATTCATTTTATTGTATTCATTATTATTCTTAAGAATTTTCCCCTATCCTCCATCATGCTCAGCATCACCTTGGTCATCCGTTCTTATGTCTTTGTTATCGTGGTCGTAAATATTTTTAGGTGTATGTTGTGTATCTTTTCTAATTCCATGTCTGCGTTATCTGTTTCTGTATATCTTCTTCTTCTTTTGGCATCATAACCCTGGATGGGTCTTTGCCTGTATGGCTATGTCCTTTCATTCAGATTTCGCTTGTGCCCTTTTCCTCCATTGTCTTATATTCATGGTTTTTAGGTCATCTTCCAAGTCATCCGACCATCTCGTCCTGGGCCTTCCTTTTTTTTCGCCTTCCTTCCGGCTTACAGTGTAATATCTTTTGTCGTTTTTGTATCTTCTTGTCGCTGAACATGTCCCAGCCATGACAGTCTTTGACTTATCACAAATCTTACAATATCATACCCTTTATTCAGTTCATTAACCTCATCATTTCTTCTGATTCTCCATGTACCGTCTTGCTCTTGCACCGGGCCATATACTTTTCTCAGTATTTTTCTCTCGAATGTCCTGAGTAGGGCTTCATATTTTTTCGTCATTACCCAGGTTTCACAACCATAGGTTACTACGGGTCTAATCAATGTTCTGTAGATACTCATTTTGGTTCTTTTGTCTAATAATTTCGATGTCATCAATCTTTTATTAGACTTCCACTGGAAATATGTGCATTAATTTCGCTACTTATGACATTCTTCTGATTGATTACTGTGCCTAGATATGTGAAGGCATCCACACGTTCAATAGTATAGTTGTCTTTTGCTATATTATTTTCATTCTCAGGTGTTCTTTTGATGGTCATGTACTTTTGTTTCGTTTGTTTTAAGCTTTCTTTTTTGTGCTTCTGGATCAATTTCCTTGAACGTTTCCATTAGTTGTGTCTTGCTTCTACTAATAATGGCGACATCGTCTGCGTATGCAGTAATTTGTACTGCTTTGGTGTTTATATGGCCGGTTACATTGGTTTTTCTGATGACTGCCTCAAGAACTAGGTTAAACAGTATGGTTGAAAGTGCGTCTCACTGTCTCACCCCCATGTTGATGTCAACCAGGTGAGACAGTTCTCCATCTACTCTAACTGCGGCTTTTGAACCCTGCAACGTCATTTTTATGAGGCTGATATATTTTTTTGGTATACCTAGATTACGGAGGTCTTCCAGTATTTTGTCTCTTTTCACACTTTCAAAAGCTTGTTTAAAGTCTATATACATATTATATAGTTCTATGTCATATTCATAAGCTTTTTCTTGTATCGTTCTTAGTATGAATATGTTGTCTGTAGTGGCTCTATTTGGTCTGAATCCATTTTGATAATTACCAGTTATATTTTTGGAGTATTCTGGCAATCTATTGTAGATAATGCCAGAAAGGAATTTGTATATTACATTTAGCAATGTAATTGCTGTTTCCGTATATACCCATTTCTTTTTTAGGCGTTTTGGTACTTATCTTTTATTGCTAGGTCTCTAAGTTGGATTAATATCATATTTATATTTATTTATTTTCAATACATACCTTCTGACAAATCAATGAGTTCTTCACTTGCTTTTGTTGACATATTAGTTGGTAGGTGGTCTTGAAATTGTTTGGCATAAATTGATATAAATAAATCTAAAATTAAATGGGTATGTAAGTCGGTTAGGGAGAGAAGAGATTTTGTGAATCGCCAGTTCATAAAACTTTCTGCAGGTATTAAGGCAGAGGCTTACTCTTATCGTATAGATAATAAAGAAGATATATTTGGTCAGTCATACCAAAGTATATAGTTCCTCTAATCGGCTTAGCTTAGATTAATAGTATTTACAAATGACAGTTTTATGGATTTAAAAAATGTGATTTCCATAAACTTCAATTTACCCCGTTATTAATCAAAATTCAGAGTTGGCGCAATGGTATGAAATGATAGTAATTTTGAGACGAATCTATTCATGTAACTTTTATTGCATTTGAGTGGCATTACATTTTCCATAAGATGACATCTGTGTCCTTTGCTTATCATGACAAATTATTAGAAGTTACTCGAGGTCCTTTTCTATTCTATGTAAATCTACTGGTCTTAGTCTTCACTTATATGTATTAGATTATTTACTTCAGTTGTCAGAAACATACACGTGATACTACAATTTTTAAAAATTAGGTATTATTTATGATTAATATTGTCGTATGTAAAGATAGATTATATTATTTGGAATGATTACCTTATGTATCATTATTATTATCCAGATTTAGCCATACGGCTCACACTCCCTCTAAGGGGAAAATTGACTCATCCCAGATACCTACGGTATCAAAAGGATTGAGCTCTGGTGGGACTCTTTCCATGTTATCGAGCCTTAGATGACTTGGTATGCAGGTGTATCTCCCAAAAATTTTCGTACACTTCTGGCCGTCGCGAGTAGTACAGCTTTCTGCATGATTTTATAAAGATGTTCATTCAGACCCACCTTTTTGATGCTTTCGAGGAGGGTCTTCGGAATGACTCCAGTAGTAGACATAATAATCGGTATTGTCTGGGTACTTTGCATTCTCCATTGTCTCCGTATTTGAATTTCCAGATCTCTGTATTTGGCGATCTTTTCAGTAAATTTACCACGTAGATTATTGTTGTTAGGTATCGCCACATCAATTAGTGTTGTTTGTCTTGTTAATTTATTAACTAGTACGAGATCTGTGAGCACAGTGCGGTCCCAGTATAGCTTGTAGTTGCCATCCTCAAGCATACTCTCAGGAACGTATTGATAATATGGGAGATGGTCCGTTTGGAGAAGTCCCAGTTTGATAGCTATCTCTTGAAGGATCTTTCCAACTGAGTCATACCGTTCCTTGTATTCAGTTGCAGCAAATGCCTGGCAGCCCCCGGTTATATGTTGGATGGTTTCTTGGGCTTGACATCCATATCGGCATCTGTCGTTTTGAACCTGAAGGTCTTTGATGATATATTTCAGGTAATTTCTGGTTGGTATAACCTGATCCTGAATGGCCAGTAATGATCCCTCCGTTTCAGGCAACATCCTTCCTGATGTCAACCAATAGTTCGACGCTGTATTGTCGACATATTCTTGGCTGACCTCATTGGGATGTCGCCCGTGTAGAGGTTTACCCATCCAGGTGCGCATTTTTTCGTCTGTGAGGTGGTTTATGCGTATTATTTCTGGTTCCCTAAGTTTGATCGGTGTTGTGTCATCTACTGCGCAGATAGCGCGATGTGGAGTAGATGTCTCAGCCTGCATCTGAAAATAAGTTCTTAAGTTAGCAATTTGTTTGTCTAATTGCTCACCTATATCCATAAGTCCTCTTCCTCCTAAATTCCGTGGTAATGTCGTTCTTTCTACTGCACTTTTGGGATGGTGTTTTTGTGCCTTTGTGAGGTGAGTTCTTACTTTTCGCTGAACATTTTCTATGTCCGTTTTTGTCCACTTAACAATGCCAAATGAGTAGCTAGGTGCGGAACATGCGTAGGTGTTTAGTGCCTTAAACAAATTTCTACTGTTAAGGTGTGAGCGAAGCAGCTGTTTTACCCTTCGTATAAACTCAGTAGTTATCTCTTTTCATTTGTTTATGGTCAATTTTCCGCGCTTGCTTTACTCCAAGATATTTATACATATCGCTCTCACCCATGGCCTTGATGTTCTGGCCATTTTGCATATCGAATCCTCCGGGCTGTACTTTTCCTCTGACTATATTTAAAATACGGCACTTGTCTAGTCCGAAGTGCATATTAATATCATTAGAAAAAGTTTCTACAGTTTTTAGCATCTCGTCGAGTTGGTTTCGAGTGGAAGCCATTAATTTCAAATCATCCATGTACAATAAATGATTAAGCTTCGCTACCACATTGTTGTTATTTTTGATGCTAAAACCTGCGTCTGTGGAGTTCAATAGCTGAGATAGTGGGTTCTTAGCTAGACAGAACCACAGAGGACTCAACGAATCTCCTTGAAACAGGCCCCGGCTGATTGCGATATTTTCAGTTTCGATGTTATTTTCACCAGGTATTTTAAGGTGAATTCTAGTTTTCCACTCTGTCATTATATGCTCTAAAAAGGTCACTATATTATCATCGACTTTATATATTCTCAATATATCTATAAGCCATTCATGCGGCACTGAATCAAAGGCCTTCTTGTAATCAATGAAGGCAGTAAAAAGATTCCTCTTTTTGGAATATGCCTGGTTAGAAATGACTGAGTCGATGATGAGTTGTTCTTTGCAACCCATGGAACCCTTAGCGCATCCTTTCTGCTGAGGCTCTATGATATTGTTCAGAGCACAGTGTTGGTAGATACGCCGGGCTACACAGGATTTGACCAATTTATACAAAGTTGGAAGACAAGTAATTGGCCGGTATTTGGCTCATACCAGATTTAGCCATACGGCTCACACTCCCTCTAAGGGGAAAATTGACTCATCCCAGATACGTACGGTATCTGGTATCTTTGGCTCATTATTATTATTATTGTTTCAGATTTATTGGCTGTGGTAGAAATGATCGATTTAACTATGTTGTGATGCAACTGCAGGGGCGTAACTTGGCAGAACTGAGAAGGGCCCAACCCAGAGCTGCCTTCAGTTTGTCCACGACTTTGCGATTAGGTTTACAAATTCTTAAGGCCATCGAAAGTATACACTCTGTCGGATTTTTACATCGTGATATTAAACCTGTAAGTATGTTTTTATAGTAATTATTGTTTTTTTAACAAGTGAGCACTTGCGTGGTCAATTATTATGTCATTACGCGAGTATTAGATTTAATCTAACTATAACTTTTTAGCTATTATAGAAATAAAATACAGTCTGGTATTTTTTGTTAATTTTTATTAAAGAAACAAAGTATATTCGTGAAATAAATAAAAATTCGGGCTTGGGCCATTGAAACCATTAAAAAAACAAAATCGTAGTCAAAAAGACAAACAAAACAGTATTACAAATCTATTCCTCTTCTTGCATATTATAGTCCTGGCATACAACTAGTTTTTATCATGTTTCTTACAAATAGGCTTTATTTTTTTTGTAATTGGACAAAAAAGCAGCTAGGTGTCTTCTGAAACACATTCAGAAGAAAACATGGGCAGACTACTTTCGATCTCTATTTGCTAAAGCTGACGATAATGAATCCCCAACACCTGCAGTGATAACAAACGAAGAAATCAACATTGAAGAAGCAGAATGAACTCGTAAAGTACGGAGGACAAGATCCCACCAAACAACTATTAAAACTAATCCAAAAAATAACAGAACAAGAACAAAACAGAATACCACACGGCTCTGTAGATGTATACAACTCTTTAATTAACTTTTTAAAAGACAGCAAATTATCGTTATAATTCCCTTACGCTTGGTTGCACCAACAAATCTTAAGCTCCAGTTTAGCCCAGCTCAGCTTATAGATAGGGCCGCTTTGAGTCTAACGTAGGTTGTACCATAATTTTCGATTCTTATCGTTCCAATCCACGTGGCTATCCATTGTGACAAGCTAAAAATTGATCCAAGACTCGATGGTGCAACGCGTATATTTCGTAAGTTAAGCTTAAGGCACATCTTAAGCTTAAAATCTGTTGGTGCAACAAGGCATTAAACATTTGTAGTTAATACCTTTGGTAGTTAGTTGTTTTAGCTGTTAAGTTTAGTGTTACTTAATACGTTCTAGTTGTTACCTTTGTTTTAAACCTGTTTTAGTGTTACTTAATACGTTCTAGTACCTGTTTTGTATAACTTTTATTCCTTATAGTCGGAGAGATAGAAGCGGATTTTGTGCGTGATAAGTAATATGGAAAAACTATACGGGGATATGTTGAATTAGTTGTGTACAGTGTACAAGTTTTTCACCAATGGCCGGAAACCAGAGTTGGGGCCGAGGGTAGTTATAAGGGGTCAAAGTCGCGGTTTTCATTATTTTTTTGTGACGCTCATGATCGAGATAGTGCACCAAAATTTGGGAATAAGTAGGTCATGACGTAACTAAGTAAAATCTCTAGGGGCGGAACGCTGCGTGTCCGACAAAGGAGTGGGGGTAGGGGTGAATATAAAAAATATAAAGGGCTTTTTGCGACGTTCGTGATTGAGATAGTGGACCAAAATTTGGGAATAAGTAGACCATGACATTAATAAGTAAAATACCCAGAGCCGGAAACCAGAGTGGGGGACGAGGGTAGTTAGGGTCAAAGTCGCCGTTTTTATTATTTTTTTTGTGACTCTCATGATCGAGATAGTGCACCAAAATTTGGGAATAAGTAGGTCATAACGTAACTAAGTAAAATCTCCAGGGGTGGCACGCTGCGTGGCCGACAAAGAGGTGGGGCAGGGGTGAATGCAAAAAATATAAGGGGTTTTTTGCGACGTTCGTGATTGAGAGAGTGCACCAAAATTTGGGAATAAGTAGACCATGACAAAGCTAAGTAAAATCCTCAGAGCCAAAAACCAGAGGTGGGGGACGAGGGTAGTTATAAGGGGTCAAAGTTGCCGTTTTTATAATTTTTTTTGTGACGCTCATGATCGAGATGACGCACCAAAATTTGGGAATAAGTAGGTCATGAGGTAACTAAGTATAATCTCCAGGGGTGGAACGCTGCGTGGCCGATAAAGGGGTGGGGGTAGGTGTGAATATAAAAAATATAAGGGGTTTTTTGCGACGTTCTAGATTGAGATAGTGCACCAAAATTTGGGAATAAGTAGACCATGACTTAGCTAAGTAAAATCCCCAGAGCCGGAAACCAGAGTTGGAGATGAGGGCAGTTTCAAGGGGTCAAAGTCGCAGTGTGTATTATTTTTTTTTTTGACCTGGCACAACATTTGTCGTCCACGCAGCGTTCCGCCCCTGGAGTTTTTGCTTAGTAATGTCATGATTTACTTATTCCCAAATTTTGGTGCACTATCTCGATCACGAACGGCAAAAAAACCCCCATATATTTTTATACTCACCCCTGCCTACCACCCATTTGTACCCCAAGCAGCGTGACGCCCCTGGATATTTTACTTAGTTACGTCATGACCTACTTACTCCCAAATTTTGGTGCACTATCTTCATCGTGAGCGCCACAAAAAAAAATAATAAAATCTGCGAATTTTACCTCTTATAACTACCCTTGTCCGCCACTCTGGTTTCCGCTTTTGGGGATATTACTTAGTTATGTCATGGTCTACTTATTCCGAAATTTTGGTGCACTAAGTCAATCACGAACGTCGCAAAAAACCCCTTACATTTTTTTATATTCACCCCTGCCCCACCCTTTTGTCGGCCACGCAGCGTTTCACTCCTGGAGATTTTACTTAGTTACGTCATGACCTACTTATTCCCAAATTTTGGTGCACTATTTCGATCATGAGCGTAAAAAAAATAATAAAAAACGGGAATTTGACCCCTTATAAGTACCTTCCTCCCCTACTCTGGTTTCCGGGTCTGAGGATTTTACTTACTTATGTCACGGTCTACTTATATCCAAATTTTGGTGTACTATCTCAATCACGAACGTCGCAAAAAGAAACTTATATTTTTTATATTCACCCCTACCCCAACCCCTTTGTGGGCCACGCAGCGTTGCGCCCCTAGAGATTTTACTTAGGTACGTCATGACCTACTTATTTCCAAATTTTGGTGCACTATCTCTATCATGAGCGTCACAAAAAAAATAATAAAAACCGCGACTTTGACCCCTTATAACTACTCTCGGCCCCAACTCTGGTTTCCGGCCATTGGTGAAAGACTTGTACACAACTAATTCAACATATCCCCGTATAGTTTTTCCATATTACTTATCACGCACAAAATCCGCTCCCAGCTCTTAGACTATTATGTGTCCGTCAGTATGACGGTAAGTCTAAGCCAAAAATAAAAAAAAATCAACAGAATACCACACGAATGGAGATCAAGCATTCTAATACCCCTCTTCAAAAAGGGAGAACAAATTGAACTCGAAGAATTACACAGAAATTAATTTATTAAACACAACATTAAAATTAACAGCCAAAGTGATAAAAAACAAACTGAATAAAGCTATATTTATAATGAGGCAGGTTCAAGGGACTGAGGTATTTATGTTTCGTGGACCTTAAGGGCACCCGAAGTCCCATTTAACGACAATGTTAACATTATGTCACATGGCTCTGTAACCAAAGCACTTAGTGACCTATTTTTTTTTATTTTGAAACTAGATGTATTGTTTAGTGCCGCGTAGATTTTTGTAAAGTTACAATGAAAGAAACATTTATTTAAAATTTTTTTTAAAATACTCTTACAAAAAAAACCCAAAAAAGTTTAGATTTTATTTTTCATTTTACTTGTTTTTGTACATTTTTTAATAAAACTTTACGCGGCACTTGATATTATCTACAGTCGGAAAAATGAAAGAATACCCATGAACGATCACATCAATCACTTATTTTGTATTTGCTATCTTTTTCTATAACAAACGTTTGTCATTTATACAAAATAAGTAATTGATGTGATCGTTTATGGGTATTCTTTTATTTTTCCGACTGTATCTACACTGTAAAAATTTGGACCTTCTATTATCTAAGGATCCAGAGATATTTAACATCAAAAGTTAAAAAACCTAGTATTCGGGAAATCCCAAAAACATAAAACACTCCAATAGGCTATAAAGAAAGCTACCGGTACCAGTGGCGTAACCAGGAAGGGTTTTGGGGGTTATAACCCTCCATTGGGATGTACTTTGAGCCTAATCCATACCCCCCAGAGACCCTCCAGTAGTTGTAACCCCTCCCCCTTAGGATCAACCTGGTTACGCCGTTGACCGGTACACGGTAAGTTGAGTGCGGATGTTCAAAAAACAAATAATTTTGTAACCATGGATATTTTCTACTATAATGTGTTATATATCGTTGGAAAGAGAAGATTTCAGAAAATAATAATTTTCAATCATCCCCAAAAAAAGTTAAAAAATTCAATTTTTGGACTTTGGCTGCCGTTAAGAAGGTATCTGGCAAGGTCAAATTAAAGAATGTTATCCATTTATTGTATGCAAGAGAGGTACCTCGAAGAAAATTTAAAACGGTCTAAAATGTCTACCACAACAACACAATAAGAGTAAAAGTAGCAGAAAAACATAACTGGCCCAATTGAATCTGGTAATGGGATAAGACATGGGGATTCCCTTAATCTTCTATTATTTAACCTGATCTTGGATGAAATAACAAAAAAATATAAGAACTAAAAAAGGATACCAAATGAGAGAAAAACAACCTAAAATAATATGCTATGTAGATGAGGCAATACTAATATCTCGAAGTGATGATGATTTACACCTTATGCCGCTCCAATGTAATATAACCGCTAGAAAATTGAACATGTTGATGTCCCCAAAAATGACCACATGCGTGGTTATAACAGTAACGCCCGGTTTCCGAAAGGATGATCATCTCAAAAATTATGTAATCGACGATTAACAATAGATTAAATGCGTCAGAAACGTCAACCAAACTAGTTTTAACAATAGTCGATCACCTGACAAAAGATTAATCGTTAGTTAACAGCCGATCATGAGTGTTTTGAGTCTACGAAAGGTCGATTAACCAGTTTCGCTTGTCAAACGGCGGTAAAAATGGACTGTTACCTAATCTGCGACTATCCGTCGATTAACGAGCTGTTAAGAGTTTTTTAGTTTTTTAATTACTGTAATTAACAAATACCGGGAAAAAATTGTCAAATAACACATATATAAATGATATAAATCATATTATTCAATAAAAATAAGATTTTTTTATGGAAGAAATAATTTAAAATATTTATTTAACTTGCAGAACATGGATATCTCGGACATTTTTTATATTTTATTATATAATTTATATTTTTTTTCTTTTAAAAATGTAAGATAACAAGGATGCTAGACTCATAGAGCTATTTTTTGAGAGGCCAGAGCTCTAAAAAGCAGAACATAATGATTATAGCGATGTAAATAAGAGGGAAAACGTGTGAGAAATTATAGCAGCTAACTTTGAAGACAATAAAACAGCCGGTAAATAAATTAAAAATAAATATAAAAAGTAAATATATAGACCAAAAATGAAAATACGATTATAAAATATTATAGATCATAAATAAACTGTTTTATATCTCCAACTCCCGTCACATAACCTAGCCTCATTTTTAAAATGCTCTCGTTCAATTCTTGCTCCAAACAAAAGTGACAGTACATAAGAGAGAATGCACCTTTAGAATCTAAAGATACAAGTTTGGATTTAGAGGTTAATATAATTGAAATTTTGAAGGATAACAGCCAATTGTGACAGTATCGCTACCAAATCGTATGTCAGATCATCGATTACATGATCTATGATCATGCAATTTTACAATAATTGGCGTTTGAGAAACCCATCACAGGTTAACAGTTGATCAAATCTGACAGCCGATTAGATGATCGGAGATTTGAATAACGTTTCGGAAACCGGCTGTAAATCTACTAAGATGTAAATTAGAGATGGAGGGTCAGATAATAGAACAGGTAAAGGAGTTTAAATATGTAGGCGTCACACTATCTAGCTAAAGAAAGCTCGAAACAGAAGAAAGTGAAACAAGCGCATAAAGCAAACAGAGTCGCAGGTTGTCTGATGAAACAATATGGAGAAATAAAAATATCGGAAAAGAAATGAAAGGCCGAATTTACAAAACCACTGTATTGGTAATCAGATCAATAATGCTATACACAGCAAAAACACGACCTAATACAGAGAGGACAAAAATAATGCTAGAACACAAGAGATGAAAACCCTTCGCAAAATCGATGGTAAGACACTATGGGATAGAGTCGATAGAGTATAGAGTTAGAAGAGCAGATATACGACGGAGATGCAAGGTGGACAACTGGGTAAATTTATTTTATTTTATCGTATGGCACTTGACACATTTACATTTACATAATATATTTTGTATAAGACATAATACATAGGTTTACAGACGAACAAGTAGCTTATTTATATAGTCTATCGAGTCTGGAGTAGCTATTAGGAAATCCTCTGACCTGCCATGATATGATCTTGTGGGACACTGTTCTGTGATGTCACAGATGGTTTGTGGTTGTCAACAGTCACAGAGTGGGGATGGTCGTTTACCCCATTTGTGCATCATGTAACCACATCTGCCGTGTTGAGTTCTGATTCGGTTCAGCATAGTCCATGTGTTGCGTGGTAAGTCAAAACCTGGTGGTTTTTGTGTGATGCAGGGTAAGTTGCTATTTTATTGTTCCATCCAAATCCATCCATGCTTGAGTCCATGTGGTCGTTAATTTGAACTCATTTTCCACAGCAACCTTTGCTGTTTTTATTGGCGGTCGTCTGGAGCGTAGACGGTTACCGTTGGCAGCATCTATATCTTGATGGATCGGCAGGCTCTCGTTATCTACTATCTTTCTGTACTCACCAGTGAGTGCGTGTATGTGTCGTAGTTTGGGTGGTGGAATGTGACTCAGTACTGGGAGCCATTGCGTAGGTGTGGATTTGATAATTCCAGCAATCATTCTCATTGTATTGTTCAATTTGGCATGTACTTTGTGTATATGTGGGCTGTTAAGCCAGGCTGAAGAGCAGTATTCCGCGGTTGACAAGACAAGGCCCAGGGCAGATGATCGCAAGGTGGAAGCTGATGCTCAACATGTTGTGCCGCACAGCTTCTGGATGATGTTGTTTCTGGATTTAAGTTTTTCTGCTGTTTTTGTCAGATGTTCCTTGAAGCACAGGATTCTGTCAAGAGTCACCCCAAGGTACTTTGGTGTTTTATTTTAGGAGAGTGTGCTGTTTTCGAACTGAATGTTGAGTATTCTTCCTGCAAGCTTGTTATTTAGGTGGAAACTGGAAACATCTGTTTTCGTAGCGCTTGGTTGGAGCCTCCATTGAGGATTTCTTCTGTTTCTTCAAATGACTTACACCTTGTTGCAAGGACCCAGTCATCGGCGCGCGTCGTAACCAAACTTCCTTGATCAGCGATGTACAGGCTAAAGATCCCTGAGGCAGTCCATTCTTCAGTTTCTTTGGGGTGCTGATGTCAGTTCCCATGACCACTTGAATCGTTCGGTCAGCTAGCATACTGTTGATTATTCGAGCGGTGGATTTACAGGGGACTGCACGGAGGAGCTTGTATCATGCCTTGTCTCCAGACTGTATCGTAGGCCGCTGTTAGGTCTATGAATGCGGCTGCAGTGTTAAGTTTTCTCTGGAAACCTGCCTCAATAAATGTGGTAAGTGAAAGAACCTTATCTGCGCAGCTTCTTTTGGGTCGGAAACCTGCCTGGCTAAAAAACAAAACTGGGTAAAAAGCAAAAGAGTACAATGGAACAATAAGCCGAATAACAACAAATACAGTAGTAAAGACGGCGAGAGAGACGGTTCCCCAATATTAAGACGATCAGTAGATAGACAGGACGACCACGAAAACGATGTAATGACAACTTGTAACATTTTTATATATATATATATATATATATATATATATATATATATATATATATATATATATATATATATATATATATTATACCCGTTGGATTAAATTTTAAACCCACTAGTACTCATTACGGGTACGCCTATGGCCGTTTTCGTAAATAACTACCCCTGGCTAATTTTATTACCCTAACGGTAGAAACTTAGCGGTACTAGCACATTTCGTTGTCGGTACGACAAACACAAATAAGTTATAAAGACCCAAAGCATCTCATTTATGGTGTTATTGTTATCTGTTAGTATGAGAGGTTCCGTTAAGAAACCTCTCCAAAGTTTACTACCTACATTCCGTTAGGTATGACATTTTATACAAAGCGGCATGGTATTGCGATGTTTTATTGGACTTTCCGTTTCTGTAAGATTTCAAAGGAATCACTGTCCCTTTCGAAAACCTCCGTTAGGTTCGTTGCTTTCCCTTGCGGTCTGTTTGAAGCGCGACCCTATTTCAAAGGATCTATTTTTTTTAACACTTTACAACTCAAATAACGTTACTTTACTTAAAAACGCAAATAGGTCGGTTCCTTTTGAGAAATGCAATTTTTTTTGAGAGGGGATATACTCCCACTTTTTTTGAAGAAAAGCATCGCAAAGATTGCGAAGAGGACTTAGCGGCTGAATGGCTAGAAGTACAGACGTGTATCTCTAGAGTACCGTATATCTGATCTACCGTATATTTTATCTGAGTGATATTCACTCTCTTATCGTATCTGTAATTGGATCTAACATACGATTAGATTCAATTACCAAATAACTTCAGTGTTGCTTACTAAGTAAAGTAAATAATATAGAGTCAGTGCAGATTAAGAGGCTGAGCAACTGTAAGTGTCTTAATAATCCTACCTAAAACTACTTTCAAAAATAGAGCAATCTAAGGGCTATCTACCTCAAACATATCTTCATCTGTGGTTAAGGCTAACCTCCGATGAATCTCATCAGCGACTTCATCAATACAATCCTTTCTTCATTAATAAAACTTTTCATTGTCAAAACTAAGTACAAACATTCACTAATTAATTAATAGCTGTGCGATTGGCTTTTTGTTTATGAAACCAAGTGCGGGTTGGTTTTTGATTTTTGAACAGTAAACGTTTGTTAACTTTGTATGCTTTGCATTCAATTTTATTATATCTTTGTACGTTATATTTTCTATCAATCATTTAGTTTACTATATCCGTTATCTCGAGATAAGCCCTAAACCAGTAAAGAGAGATTTCTCATTATAGATGCTTGATTTGTTTTTTTTAATTCATAACCAGGCTCTCTTTACTGTGTTTTTAATTGTGCATGTTTTTGTTATAATATGTTACTTGTATTTATTCCATCATAATTTTTGTTTATTTCTAACTGTACACCACAACACATTAATTGTTGGTGCAGTTTTGATGGGTGTATATACATTGTTTTCTCTTTATTTCTTGTGTTTTTTTTTTGGACTCACCCTTCTGGTGAGCCATTTGTTTAATATATTGTTTTTTATTTATTTTACTAGTTTTATTTATCTACTCATAAATAAATTACCGCTAAATATTTACTAATTAACTGTCTATATCTTTTCTTGTATTTGGTCTCAGAACCTCATTATCTTTTCTTACCTACCTGTTTTCGTTTCTAAGGTTTCTTAATTTTCCCCTTTCAACCCCAAAAAGTTAAGTGGCGCCCTGTATCTCTTCTCTTATCTTAGGTAACTTTACCTATCTATCTTTTCATCTGTTTCTCTCTCTTCTCTAAGCTACCTTCTCTTGTCTTATCTTTACCTATTTCTTCTATTGGCTCCCTTCCACGTTCCAAAAGCTAGTTTCGAACCCACGACTCGCTCTCCACCTACCATCTGGCTGCCGTCGCAGTGTCTCCATTGGTGACCTTTCTAGCACCATCCAAAAAAAGGTTTCCGAGGTTACAAACTTACTTGAGGCACATTGAAAAAACCACGGAGTCATGTCTACACAAAAAGAAGAACAAGAACAACAGGTTTTCTCTCAATAGTTATCAATTCGTTTCTCGTTGGCTCGTCTGTTGAAGGAGCTTCTCGACTAAGGACATTTCGAATTTTTTGAAGAAGGGGATTAAAACATATTTTTAATATCTAGCGTCTTTGAGAAACATTTTCTCCGGTGTTGCTGGTATAAATACCAGGAATTTATTCCACTAATGTTTTGCATTGAGTAAAAGACAGTATGGTTGTACTTATGTTATTCCGTGTATGTATATCCGTCCTGTACCGGAGTATTCAGTGTTGATCCTGTCTACAACGTTCAGTGCGCCCTTTGTAAGATTATAAACATAGCTGAAGGATTATGTTAGTCACCGGATTCAATATCGATTTCATCCTTATCGAGGAATATGGGCAATATCAAAATATTTTTTATTGGGCCTTGTTATGTATGTTGTAAATATGCATTGATTTGGTTTTTTTTTCATATATATTATAAACATAAGTAGTGCTTTTAGCTTCACAAATTTTTATATCTAGAAATAAATTAGGTTTATTGTTTTTCCACTCTGTAATTTTGATAAATATCATTCGCTAGCGGTAACTAAATGAATTTTCCAAAATGAATTTCGAACTGATGAAAACTGATAAATTTGTATTCGGAAATAATTGACGGAAATGAGTTCAATATTACTACTTGCTTAACCCGAATATTGACTCGTTTAAAATTGAACCATGCTCGCTTTCCATCTCACTTATATAAAATTGGAATACTTAACTCTCCTGTCTGTAGTTGTGACAATGCATCCATTGGTGATCTAAATCATATATTTCTAGAATGTTCTCTGAACTCTCAATCTTCTTCAATTCTGTATCAAGAACTAATTCATCACGAGTGTCCATTGCCACTAAATATTACAGCTCTCCTTTCTTCCTCAGATAAAGCGGTACTAGATTCCATCATCAATTTTATCAGAAATTCAAAAATAGCGGTATAGTTTAGAAATTAAGACAATATGGAATCATTTAATGTAATTAAGAATTTACATGTTTTGTGGCAAATAGATTTTGTCTGATGCCAGGATCTCTCTCTCTCTCACACACACACACAACCCGAATATCATGACGGCGGCGATGGTCTCCGAGGCACCTGGTGCCCACGATTGTCAGTTTGTTCCCAAAGTTTGTCAAGTTTGTCAAAAAAATTCAACATCCCATATCTCGGAAACGAAACATTTGCAAACATATAGCCCAGTAAATGAACGGGAAATTCGGCGATACCGTGTAATTTTCAGGGGCAACTCCGAATTGCATGAAAATTTGGATTTAGGTTCTACTTACCCTCCACTTCAAAGTTGAAATTGTGCCGTTGGTTGCTTTTACTTGGGAGGTGACAGTCACCCCTTCTCGGGGGTGAAAAAACATACGTTCAAGATAAGACCGTAAATGGATAAATTGACTGATTTTAAGCAACTTTTGTTCTATAGAGTTTTTTACTTAAGTCAATACTTTTCGAGTTATTTGCCATTGAAAATGTTGATTTTTCGACAAAAAAACTACGTTTTCAGACGATTTTTCGCAAATAACTCAAAAAGTAAATATTTTATCGAAAAAAATATCCTTAGCAAAAGTGTAGCTTATAAAAAGCCGCAAAAAATGGTGTATCAGTAAAGTCTATCAATCAAATAAAAACAAAGTTGTAGCTCATGAAAAATACGTTCTTATTCGTCTAATTCCAAATCGAATATTTCAAGGTGAAATCACCGAAAAATTAAGCACTTTTCGGGAAAAACCCATTTAAACCTTTTTTGAAGTGTTTATAAAAAGCTTTGTTTTAATTTTTAAACAAAAGTTTTAGCATTAAAAATAAGCGAGTTACGCTCAAAATAAAGTTGTCCCTCTTTTTTTTTGTAAAACATCATGAAAATCTCGCCGTGTTTAGCTCCCCAAATGAAATTAATCGCTACCGCTTTACAAACAATTTACTTACCTACCTATTTTTTATATGATCTGTCAGTCTCACCGGTTTAAAGTGTTTATTTTTGAAAGGGTTATAATTGAGAAAGCTTGAATGGGTCACTAATCACGAGTGTATGCAAATTTTGAACAGCCATATCTTAACCAATTTTTGTCTTACGGAGAAACAAAATAAAACTAGCATATTTATAATAGCAAAACCTACATTTTTTTACTCTTTAAGATTTTTCTTATCACTAATACTTATCACTAATACTCAAGTTATTTTGAAAAAATGAAATTTTTCAAAAATTTTTAGAAATTTTTTTTTACTATAAAACCAAATGTTTTCAAAAATAAGCCCTTCAAACCAATCAAACTTACAGATCATATAAACAATACACATACAGTTAAAATAAATGGTAAAGCCAAACGATTAATTTCATTTAGGGTGCTAAATAGAGGGAGGTTTTCACGATTTTTTTTACCAAAAAAAAGGGCCAACTTTTTTTTTCAGTGTAACTCGTTTATTTTTGATGCTGTAAACTTTTGTAAAAAACAAATAATAAGCCTTTTTCGATACTTTAAAAATGTTAATAAGGTTTTCCCGAAAAACGCTTCTTTCTTCGGTGATTTCGCGTTGAATTATTAATAATAAGAATGTATTTTTCATGAGCTACAACTTTGCTTCTACTCAATTTGTAGACTTTACTGGTACACCATTTTTTTCGTTTTTCTATAGGCTACACTTTTGCTAAAAATATTTTTTTCGATAAAATATTTACTTTTTGAGTTATTTGGGAAAAACGGTCTGAAAACGTAGTTTTTTGTCGAAAAATCAACATTTTAAATCGCGAATAACTCAAAAAGTATTGACTACGTAAAAAACTTTATAGAACAAAAGGTGCTTAAAATAAGTCAGTTTATCCATTTCCGGCCTTATTTTAAACACGCGTGTTTCACCCCCCGAGAAGGGGTAAATGTCTCCCCCCAAGTAAAAGCAACCAACGGCACAAATTCAACTTTGAAGTGGAGGGTAAGTAGAACCTAAATCCAAATTTTCATGCAATTCGGAGTTGCCTCTGGAAATTACACTCCAAAACGGTCATTTATTGGGCTAATACGCACATACGTCGATTTAATGCCAAAATTATTTTACAGCATATTTCTACTAAAACTGGTACAAATCAAAGAAAAATATTGTTTTTTAAAAATTGACTTATATTTTTCACAGAAAAAATCAAAATTTAATATTAATACAAAATATGCAGGTTTTTACTTATACCTCAGTCGGTATCTGACATATCGGACTCAGTATTTGGGGTCACCCGGTAGGTAACAGCATTTTAATCATTTCAGAACAAAATGACCGTGGTTTGATCCTTTTATGTACACGTTTCTTGCTTCTTAAAATTGTTAATAGCTGGTCAGAAGTTAAAAGAAGTTTAATTTCCTGTACGCAACTTTGTATTTCCTCGCACTAGCTGGGATCTGTCTTGCATTCCTTTTTTCACGAGCCTGTAATGTCTGTGCTTCATGAACGATAGCTTTACCATCAAGCAAATAACGTATTTTTCTGTTTTTCTTCTTTTCATCCTTTCACTGGAGTCCTCAAATAATTTAGGAAGCCGACCTGGTTCCATTTATTTGTTTTCTACAAGTTTTAAATGTTCCATTTAACCAATCTTTATTTGCTTGTAGAAATACCGCATCTTTTCGTGAGTCCTTAACCATTTCTCTATCATCGCCTTTTAAAATCTCGAAATCTTTGTTTTAAATTGATTAAATTATCAGATATAACAGTTCAATAAGTAAATTTCCAAATATTTTAATTTATCCTCTAGATTAGGAAAATCTTGTAGTTCTATTTGGTCTGACAAATATTTACGGAGTACTATTTTTAGGCCAGAGCAGTCACCAAATGTAGTTAAAACAAAAAAAAATCGCAATTGTTATATTTAAAACAAATATGTAGGTACTTTTATTTTTGTGACGTCATCCTATATAGCAAAATTAAAACCCCTGTATTTCTGGCATCCTCAGCTATCCGCAGCTAAACTGTATGCCATTAATTAGTAAAATATATGCAGTATGCTATAAAATAAATAGTATTCCTCGATCGGAGGCGATAATATAACTAAATGTCTTATAAACAAAAAATTAAACAAAAATCTCACTGTAAAACAGCTTGTTTTTGACTCTCTAAAAATAATATAAAATAACAGTAAACTTTCTAAAAATATTTCAAGAAATATTCATTCTTACCTAAATTATTCGATTCCATCACAATCACTTTGAAAAATAAGGTGAATATTGCAAAATGTCACAATTTTTAAAAAGTTGACTACTAAGCTAAGAGAACAAAAATTCACTAACAGCTACATGCGCGCGCATTCGCACGTGCACACGTGCGCGGTGAATAGTTCTGGAGTGGGGATAGTAAGTTTTTGTTAAGAGGAAACAGTAGCGATCAACAGGTAGCGAAAACGCGTTCCAAGATTGCGGCTGTAATTTTGAATATTTTTTCGAGATATGTGGCACACGTATTCGTAATATAATAAAGAATGGCGGTACAGAGCCCAATTTGAAAAATATGTTAATGTGTGGAAATTACTCTGTAATTAAATACAATATTAAAAAAACGAGCCTGTACCGCCATTAAGAAGAACAAAAAAATACACTTTCTTCAAATAAACTTTTTTATCCGATGCCTAGATTTTGTGTCATATTGGAACTACTAATTTTTTTTTATTTCATTAGTAGTTCCAAAATGACACAAAATCTAGGCATCGGATAAAAAATTTTATTTGAAGAAAGTGTATTTTTTTGTTCTTCTTAATGGCGGTACAGGCTCGTTTTTTTAATATTGCATTTAATTACAGAGTCATTTCCACATATTAATAAATTTTTCAAATTGGGCTCTGTACCGCCATTCTTTATTATATTACGAATACGTGTGCCAAATATCTCGAAAAAATATTCAAAATTACAGCCGCAATCTTGGAACGCGTTTTGGCTACCTGTTGATCGCTACTGTATCACCTTAAGACAAACCATCAGGTGTCTGGACGTGTCTTGAATTTTTAACGTCACTTTTGAAATTTGACTTTTGGCCGGCTAATTATTTAAAATCAACCTATGTGATACGTTTATAAAGCAAACTGTCATTATTTTTTCATGCAGAATTACCCCTTAAAGTTTGTCGCACTTATTTAGAAACACCCTGTATTGATGAAGAACATGGCTAGTTGTTAAAGTACCTAACTTTTATTATCCAACATAAACGAATGAATCAAAAAACAAAATATTAAGAAAACCTGAAGCTGTAGTTGGGTTTTAATTTCAGTATTTTATAAATGCTAGAATATTCCACAGGGTGATGTGAACTTTGAGAAAAAAGCAGTTTGATTCGTACACCCGGTATACGATAAAAATTTGCCTATTTAGCAACAATATTATTACAGCGATACTGTTAAAGAATAAGGCAATAACATATTAAAAAAAAATCACTTAAATCGGCCAACAGGTTTAGGAAATACGAGACATCAAAAATGACCAAATTTTTAAGTGGGCCGATTTCTATGCACGTAAGTTTAGATGGCCATATATGAAATAACGACAGAGGAGCTTGTAAACAGTAAAAATACATATTTATATTTCTCTAATTTATTTAGTGTAACAAAACAAAATATCTAAAAATTGACATAGGAGGTTGGAAACTTTCACCATCGATAAACTAATCGCTTTAAGCGATTTAATCAGTACAAATAGAAGAATTCGAATATAAAATAAAAAATGGTGGTAGTAATTTAAAAAAGATTAAGGGATGATACGGGGGGTGAGAGGGTGCATTTTCCGGCAAGCTTAAATATGGCATAATGACTATAATGTCTCCCCCTTTCTAGTATTATTTGACGTATTTTTGCGTTTTTTCTAAAAATCAGTGGTTAACAGTTATTTAAGGTGCATAGTTTTATCTGAAGAGCACTATACCTATACAGTGCTAGTCAAAAGTCCGTACCCCCTCTCGTATATTCTGAACGGGTATACCTATAATAGTGAAATTTGGAGGGAGGAAATAAACGGACGTAAGCTTCTTAGACAGGTGACGTAATTATGACAGATGGCTTTACAGCACCACTGTGACAGATAATTTTAAATGGGACCTCATGGCAAGTGATACCTCGTTTGAAAGGTATTGAAAATACCTATTCAGTCATACTAATTTTGTTTGAGTTTAAGCTAATTTTGATGAATCAATGAAAAAATATAAAATTTTAGTTTCGCATTAAATTAATAAAAATTCAAAATTATATGATTACTTGTCAAAAAGGTTGACGTTGACGTAAAAACTACTAGAGAATTGAAAAACGTCACCTTTTTTGACAAAAAACCATAGGCGGACATTTTAATTTTTATTAATTAAATGCGAAACTACAATATTATATTTATTTAATTTATTCACCAAAATCAAAATCAACTAAAACCCAAAAACAATAGTAAAACTGAATAGGTATTTTGAATACCTTTCAAACGAGGTATCACTTGCCATAAGGTCCCATTTAAAATTATCACTCACAGTGGGTCTGTAACGTTATCTGTCACTATTACGTCACCTGTCATGACTAGTTAAGAAGCTTACGTCCGTTTATTTCCTCCCTCCAAATTTCAATATTATAGGTATAACCGTTCAAAAGATACGAGGGGGGGGTACGGACTTTTGACTAGCACTGTATAATTTTTTGGCACGTTTTACCTCTCTGTCCATAAATAAAAATTAATAGTATACCTCATGCTTTCGTATTTATTATATCAACAGATGTTAATGTATTCTAAGCGAAACAACGAAAAAAACTGTTGATTTACTTAATGGCTGTATCGATTTTGCGGCTTTGTATCGTAGGCAAACAAAGGTTAAACCGTGGATGATTCATTCTTGATAAAAAGCGTCTGCAAAAACAGTTTTGGGTGAATGCCCGCAGGATAGCCGTTGTAGAGATAAAAGTGTGTATTTAGGTGAATGGTCAAACGATCTGAAATTTGTGTAATTGTATGGGACATGCTTAATAATTAGTAAAATAACGCAATTTTATTCTAATTTATAGTTATTAAGGTACCAAGGGTATTATAAGGATAATAACGCTTGAGGTCAATGATGTATATACCGAGGGCCCTTGGCCCGAGTGATATACGTTGACCGAAAACGTTATTATCTATAATACCCGTGGTGTCTTCAACGTTTAATGTCCGACTAAATTATTCTTTATATGCAAAAAATTTGAATGCATTTTGAATTAATTAGTTCTCAAATAAGTACATTTACCAGCAATAGTCGTATCGTAATTGTGGTAACCATAGTTTTACTTAGGTTGTTATTTGTCAACTTGACAGTATTTAACTAGTTATTTAAATTTAATACCCTTGGGCGTTATTTTTCAAAATATCGCCCTAGGGCATTATATCATGCTTAACTGACTTCGAAATCATTGACGATATTATTTGACTAATAATGACATTATTTCGAAGTCTGTTAAGTACAATATAACGCCCTAGGGTGTTATTTTGAAAAATAACGCCCTTGGACATTAAATTTAAATAACGTCTTAGATACTGCCAAGTTGACAAATATCAACCTAAGTAAAACTATGGATACCACAAGCACAATTACGTTACTACTGTTACTGGTAAATGTACTTATTTGAAAACTAATTAATTCAAAATTCATTCAAATTTTTCGCATGTAAGGAATAATTTAGTCGGACAATAAACGTTGAAGGCACCACGGATATTATAATAATAACGCTTTCGGCCAACGTATATCCCTCGGGCCGAAGGCTCTCGGTAAATACATCATTGACCTCAAGCGTTATTATCCTTATAATACCCTTGGTACCTTAATAACTATAATGGTTGGTATTAAATCTTTAGAAAACACGAAAATGTATAGTGGACCAATGACCTGCCCTAGGGATTTTGCCGCCCTGGGAAGATCGGCGACCGCGCTCACCTTCACTTGGTAGACCCTTGGTCGAGAAAATTGGCTCTCCTCTAAAATTTTCCGCCCTGGGCAGCCGCCTGGTTCGCCGGCCGTGAGAACCATGGTCTGAAACATGATTTGTTCTATATTCGGGACTACGACTTTGGACTGTATTCAGGACTACGGCCGAATCTTTCTACTTCAGTCCAGGGATTAAACATTTGCTTCATGTTCCGACATTTCTTTCTTTTTTTTTTCTCATGTATTTTGCTCGATACATTTCTTTCTCCTTTTTTCTCATGTATTTTGCTCGATCTTTTCTTAGGATGTCCTACATTTTTTCTTCCTTTCCGTTTGTAATTTAGTATTTGTTGGGTAAATTTTCCTCAATAGGAAACTTGCATAAAATTTTAAATTCGAAAAAAATGCTATAAATCATAACAGAACATAATGTAAAACAGATATCAAAGAAAAAAAAGTTTTGTCTTTCGTTTGGCCCCTAAAGACGATTAAAAATTCAAATTAGAGCAGCCAGCCCAAAACGCGTCCTCATTGGTCGTAACGTCATATAATATTGTAGTATTGGATGTCCTTGCCATTAATTCATTTGGTTTGGTATTCGTTTTGACACTGACACTCAGTTTTATAAATATTTTGATCGATTTTCCAATATCAACAAACTGGTATGTATATATTATTACAATGGCATACCTACGATAAATGTCATTAAAATATAAATATAAACCTGTCATATAACCATAAACATAAATAAAATATAATTAGGTGACGTCACGGGTCGTTTGAACTATTTTAAACACACACAAGGTTTTCAATTTGTACTTCTAAGTTATTATGAGTTTTTAAACCGTGAAATTTTTAAAATCTCATTTTTAAACAAAACTGAACATTATTATGTAATAAAAAAAGATTGTGTGTGTACTTTGTACGCACGTAAGAAGTTATACTTCTATTATATGATTTCTTAAAAATAAATATACTTTAAACAGTTTGTTTTAATTTTTTTTTAAACACCAAACTAATTTTGTGCGTACCGCTTTCAAAAAAATTAAAAAAAAGTATAGGATCGCTCCGGATTCGAACTCAAGACCTCTCGATATCTGGCCGAATGCTATACCAAATACGCTACGAGGACTGTGTCTGTATCGGTTCGGACGTACCTAATAACAATTCACGGTAACAAACAGACAAGGTGAAGTATAATAAATATACAATAAAATGTTTTAATAATACTCATCTTACTCCTGAGGAAGACAAATCCAAAGACACAAAAGTTATAATAAATATATTTACTAAAAACACTAATATATTCTTTTCACGCCTTTTCTTGCACTGATATATTTATATACTTCGTCTAATTTACTAACCGTTGCACGTCATCCTCGTCATAGCCTGTGACGTCGCATGATACCAACACGAAATATTTGGTAGGTGTGTTCTTTTTTAGAATCATTTTGCCGAGTACACTGGAATTACAGCCACTAGACATTTTATTATATACGCGTAGAAATATTATTTGAAGATTTCGATTAATGTTAACCTAAAGAAATACACAATAATATGTTTCATTTAATTTGTATAAATGGATTATAAAGCGTTTTTATGAAGCACATTTGTTCGGAACACACTGTAACTGTAATCGAATGAAGGTGACATTTTAGAATAAATTGGTAACATTTATTTGACAGTTGCGGTGATGACACTTCATATTTGTTTATATTCTTTACTATAAGTATCTGTTCTATTATATTTACTGTTTTTATTATTTACTTTGCTATAAAAAGATCCTCTACTATAAAAATATAAATTTCACCTAATTTTATCACGACTTAGAATAATCGAGGTATCTGACAACTTTTTTAGTTGTTATTGTAGACATATACAAAGAAACCTATCGGCTTCTCCCAAGAGTTCGGAGCGGTTTTTTAATAATTAAACAATGCAGTTCAAAAATGCTTGCACTGCAAATCTTAAATGATTATTGTTCTCTATTTCTTAAGTTTTTATTTATTTACATTGAATATTAATTTGTTTTGTTGTATAATCCACGTTTACAATAATTATGTGATCTATTTGATTTAAAATGGATTCAGGATTTTTTTATACTTTGGCAACTATGTCAACTTAGATCTCTGGCGTAGATAATGACGTGCAACGGTAAGTAAATTAGACGGACTGTACATAACTTGAAAGATTTAACAACTAAACGACATACTGTCTGTGTGCGCATGCGCGCAGAATTATGAAATTTTACTCTCAATCGCGCCTAAAGAAGTATAACTTCAAAAATGTTTAAGTTCCCTATTCTCTTTACATACTGTTTCCATTATGTTATGAATGTGTTCTTTTGTTTTCTCATGGATTCAGTGAATATTTATTTCTCTCTCTCTCTTTCAAGTGAGGCCTATAGAATCAAAACCTGCTAGACCCATGTTTTGAAATTTTTCAGGAGACTAAAAGAACTATTTTAAATGGAAAATAAGCCATAATTTAACTAAAAAAATGATTTTATTAACGTTTCAAAACGTTAATCAAATCATTTTTTAGTTAAATTGTGGCTTATTTCCCATTTAGAATAGTTGATTACAAAAATGCCACAAGGAAATAGTTTCAGAACAACATCAAAAAAACATTAAAAATGTAAATTTTCCGAAGAGTATCCAGCATTTCTCAATCAAAGGGGCATCGATAAATGTCATAAAATGGCACACTAATTTGGTATAGTCATTTTTCTACATAGGTACCCTTCACATTTTCAGTTATTTGTACTTTTAGTTTGGAGTTAGTAGATTTTGATTCTAAGCCCACATAATATTGTCAAAATTCCTCATTTTAAACTGCTTTTAGATGCAATTAATGCACTAAAAGTGGGTATTAAACCACCTTGAAAGGAAAACATAGAAAATATACAAGAAAAAGAAGTAATTTATTGTTAATAAAAGTAATGGACGTAGCAGGGTTTGATTCTACGTCAACATTCCACTGGTGTTTTAAAGCGGATTTAGAAGGTTTTGAGCCGAAATCTTATGCCTGTAGATTAATATACACTTGAACTTTGAAAATGTGTAAAAAAAATGGAAAACGAAATTTTAAGATTTGGCAGGTTTTGATTCTGATGGGCTCAATTGTATTCCTTTTTACTGTTCTGAGAACTCCGATTTCAGCGGTCTCTTCTTGTTGTAGTGCCTATCCGTTTCGGACGTTGGCGACCATCATGGTCTTTACTTTGTACACTGCTGCTCTGAAAAGATTTGTGGTTCTTGTGTTGAACCACATAGGTAGATTTTTCAGCCAGGAAATCCTTGGCCTTCCTGTTCCTCGTTCTCTTTCTACTTTTTCCTGTAAGATTAGTTGAAGCAGTCCATATTTCTCGCTATTCCTCATGATGTGACCGAGGTGTTCGATTTTAGCAGTTTTTATTGTGCACCCTGATTAGTAACGTGGTCGATATAAGATATCTTCAGGATTCGACAATAAAGCCACATTTCGAAAGCCTTAATTTTCTTGCAGGTGGCGTCTGTGAGAGTTCACGAGTTAACTCCGCACAGCAGTATAGTAAATATACACTCACCGGCATAAAATTCCGCCACCCAAAATTTTTGAGTAAGTTTGACAATCTATAACTGTATTATACTCCAGGGAAATAAGGCAAAAATATACCATGTTCGGGACACTTGAGCAGCCAGGTTGAAAATGGGTTTTTTGGGTACTATATACCTAATACATTATACATACAAAAATGCCCGTCACAGTTCGGAAGAGAAATTTAGTTATTAACAAATAAGTGTCAAAAATGGCAGTTTTTTCGTTTAAATCGCTACGGGTAAAAATAGGGTAATTAAATATCTTATTTATACTATTATTCTTTTAGTAGATGAGCCAAGGTTTAAAATGGCAGTTTTTGAATTTCGGTTCGATCATTTGTTGCTTCAGAAATTGCAAAATAAGACTAAAATTTCGAAAATAAAAAAATTGCTATAACTTTTGTGAAAATGATCTTAAGACTTTCATATTGCACGAAAAGTTGAGACAAATAGTCCATATAATGTACAAAAAATTTTAAGACGATTAGTCAATTAATTTAAATTTTATTCAATTTGTTTATCCCAATGAGCTTTTTTTTTGCAATATTATTGTTCAGAAAATAGTAATGATATAGCAATTATGTGAAAACCACATGAAAGAAGAAAAGTCATGTTTTCAAAGTATTTTAAAAAAATCATTAAAAAGTCATTTTTATCATTCCGAAAACATTTTATTAAAGTAGGGTCATTTTTAGTTCATAAACAATTTCAATAACTTTATTAATATTGACTGTAGATTAAAACTACTTTGAGATTTGAAAAGCTGGTATTTTTATACGAATTTTCAAAAAACACTTTTTGCCTAGGTTAATTACAGTCAAAGTTAGCCACTTTTTTTATTTAATTGACAGCTACTTTGTTTATAACAATTAAGCAACCCAACTCACGCCATTTCGAAGATGCAGGTATATAGTTTATGTGTAAAAGTTTGTGTAAACTTTAAGCTTCAACAGAGTTGTTAATAAAGCTTTAAAAATAACGTTCTAACGAAATCGATTTGTGGTCGGTGGAAATAAATTATTAAAATCCGTGCACTCAAAAAATAAAACTGATTCTTCAAACATATGCTGCGATTAATATCTCCAGAGCTTGTTGATGGATTTTGATCATAATTTTTTAAAATTGTATGTACTCGTAGTCTTGTAGAGTACATTATGTACGTAAATCTCCACCTAACATTTGAAAATGTTAGGGGGAGTTCCCCTTATCACTCAGGGATATGAAAAATAGATTACGACCAATTCTAAGATCTACCGAATATACATACAGGGTGTCCCGAAAAGATTGGTCATAAATTATACCACAGATTCTGGGGTCAAAAATAGGTTGATTGAACCTCACTTACCTATATACAATAGTGCACACAAAAAAAGTTACAGCCCTTTGAAGTTACAAAATGAAAATCGATTTTTTTTCATATATCGAAAACTCTCAGAGATTTTTTATTGAAAATTGACATGTGGCATTTTTACGACAGCAGTATCTTACAAAAAAAATTAAGTAAAATTTGTGCACCCCATACAAATTTTATGGGGGTTTTGTTCCCTTAAACCCCCCCAAACTTTTGTGTACGTTCCAATTAAATTATTATTATGGCACTATTAGTTAAACACATTATTTTTAAAACTTTTTTGCCTCTTAGTACTTTTTCGATAAGCCAGTGTTTATCGAGATATTTTGAATATTTGTCGAATCCACCACATATTTGTATATGGTTAAGTACGGTTATAGAGACCTGTTAATAATCTGAAAATTTATTTATAATTTACATTTTTAGGTATATTTTGAAAAAGAAGCTACATCTCGATAAAAGGTGACTTATGAACAAAAGACTAAGAGACAAAAGTTTTAAAAACACTGTGTTTAACTAATGGTACCACAATAATAGTTTAATTGGAACGTACACAAACATTAGGGGGGTTTAAAGAAACAAAACCCCCATAAAATTTTTACGTAAATATATTGAAAAAGAAGCCGAATCTCAATAAAAACTGGCTTATCGAAAAAATACTAAGAGGCGAAAAAGTTTTAAAAACGTTGTGTTTAACTAATGGTACCACAATAATGAATTAATTGGAACGTACACAAAAGTTTGGGGGGGTTTAAGGGAACAAAATCCCCATAAATTTTTTATGGGGTGGACAAATTTCACTATAATTTTGTTTTAAGATGTTCCTGATATAAAAATTATACATATCCATTTTCAATAAAAAATCTCTAATAGTTTTCGATATATTGAAAAAAATCGATTTTCATTTTGTAACTTCAAAGGGCTGTAACTTTTTTTGTGAGCATATTTGTACTAAGGTAAGTTAGGTTCAATCGAACTATTTTTAACCCCAGAATGTGTGGTATAATTTATGACCATTATTTTCGGGACACCCTGTATATAATTTCATAAAAATCGGTCAAGCGGTCTCGGAGGAGTATGACAACTAACACTGTGACAGGAGAATTTTATAGATGTAAATATATAGATGGGTATTAACAAATAGGGGTTGGTGATGGAAAAGTGTAAATTAAGGGTTATATATATTTTTTAATCCTACATCATATAAAATTAAAAGAGACAATTTTGTCCAAAAAAATAAAAAAAAATGTCAGGGGGGCAACCCCCTTATAACTTATGGGTATGAAAAATAGATTAAATCCTATTCTCAGTCCCATAGGATATACATGTAAAATTTCATAAAAATCGACCAAGCCGTTTCGGAGTAGTATGGTAACCAACACTGTTACAGGAGAATTTTATGTATATTGAAGTACCTGTAAATCAAATACTAAAAGTGGCTAACTTTGATCGTAATTAACCTAGGCAAAAAGTTTTTTTTGAAAATTTGTGTAACAAGACCAGCTTTTGAAATTACAAGGTAAATTTACTTTACAGTCAATATTAACAAAGCTATTCAAATTGTTTACAAGTCAATGACTCTACTTTAGTAAAATGTTTTTGTAGTGACAAAAATTACTTTTTAATGGTTTTCTTCAGTAATTTGAAAACAAGACCATTGTTCTTTCATGTGGTTTTCACATAATTTCTATATAATTATTATTTTCTGAACAATAACATTACAAAGAAAAGCTCTTTGGGATAAACAAATTGAATAAAATTTAAACTAATTGACGAATCGTCTTAAAAATTTTTGTGCAATATATGGACTCTTTGGCTCAACTTTTTGTGAAATATAAAAGTTGTAAGGTCACTTTCGCGAAAGTTACAGCAAATTTTTTATTTTCGAAATTTTAGTATTATTTTGCAATTTTCGAAGCAACAAATGATCGGACAAAAATCAAAAAACTGCCATTTTAAACATTGGCTCATCTACTAAAAGAAAAATACTATAAATAAGATATTTAATAATCCTATTTTTACCTGTAGCGATTTAAACGAAAAAACTGCTATTTTTGACCCTTATTTGTTAATAACTAAAATTCTCGTCCGAACTGTGACGGGCATTTTTGTATGTATAATGTATTAGGTATATAGTATCCAAAAAACCCATTTGCAACCTGGCTGCTCAAGTGTCCCGACAAAAACCTTATTTCTCTGGACTATTATTTGTACTCCGACTTTCAAGATTCTTGCATCAGTTTGTAGGTACATGTATTGATGTCATTTGTTATTATTCCGGTAATAAAATTTTTTTGCTTAGATGACATTATACGGGGGTGAATGGGTGAATGAAAGCGTTGTTTTTTCTCCTAACTTTAAAAAATTCTGTGGAAAAATTGGAGGGCTTATTTTGTTTGATACTCCTTCTAGGTATCACTAAAGTTTTGTTTTTTGAATTATCCGAATATCTCTTTTCTTGTAAGAGTTGTAAATAAAAACACTGCGTTGAAGGTTTATTTAATTAAAAATATCAAACGCAGTAAAATGACAAAACACAACAAAATTAACAACAAAACAATTCAATAGCGGGTACGTCCACCTCTTGCAGCAACGACTGCTCGCAATCTGTTTAGCATCGAATAAAGATGTGTTATCCTTGCCTAGGGAATAGCCCGATATTCCTCTATCAGAGCCATAACTGTACCAAATTTTCTGGAGGGCTAGGATGACGGCGAATAGCTTTTTTTAGTTCATTTTATAAATGCTCAATATGATTGAGATCTGCATGCGGGCCATTCTAATCTTATCAATGCAACCTCTATTTTATGAGTCAATCAGTGTTTTTATTTACAAAAAATAATACAGCTCTTACAAGAATAGAGATATTCGGATAATTCAAAAAACAAAATTTTAGTGATGCATCCGGAATACATAATATGACAGGACTATGAACCAAAATCAGCTATTCCATTTTTCCACAGAATTTTTTAAAGTTAGGACAAAATACAACTCTTCCATTCACCCCTGTATAATGCCATGCAAGCAAAATTTTGTTATTACCGGAATAATACCGAACGATACCAATACATGTACCTACAAACTGGTGCAAGAATCTTGAAAATCGGAGGCAAAATAACATTGTTATAAATGGTCAAACTTAATCAAAAATTTTGGGTGGCGGAATTTTGTGCCGGTGAGTGTATAACATCGTAGGAACCTAAATTTTATTACATCCTTAGCCCGGCCGCACATCAAAGAAACATGAAACGTAAATTACGTTTCATGGAAATAAACCACTGCTAAACAAATATATATCCGGCCATTTATGAGACTCTCCGAAAATAAAAATGTGTCATGAGTATGAATCACACTCGTTTCATTAGTAGGCCGACTTTGAGATGTTTTTAGCAGTGTTTTCTTTTCATGAAACATGTTTTTCGTTTCATGTTTCATGTTTTTCGTTTCATGTTTCTTTGGTGTGCGGCTTGGCTTAGAAAACACGAAAACTTTAGTGGACCATGGTCTAAAACGCGATTTGTTTAAGAATCGCATGATCGTCCGTTGGACTATATTCAGGTCTACGTCTGATTTTTCTTCTTCATTCCAGGTATTACGCATTTGTTGCCTCTGTTCCGACATAAATATCTTTCTCCTCCTTTCTCATCTACATTGCTCGAACTTTAGTGCGTCCTGTATATTAACTTGTTTAGTTCTTGTTTAGTTAGTCTTTTTCATCCATTCTGTTTATTTAGAGTTGGCCACTCAAAAGAGCCTACCCTGATATTTGGTAAAATTCATTTGATTTTGTGAGTTTCAGTTCAATTTTTATTCCAAATTGGACAGTTTTTTAATGATATAGATATCCGTCATTTGTCAACCTTTGTCTCCCAGCATCACAAACCTTTAATATAAGGAATATAATCATGTATTGCATATCATTAGACTGGTATTTCGCTTCAGAATTCAGGAAAAATATCCGTGATTTTTTTTCCACATTATATTGTTGTGGAAAAGTATATGTAATTTTATTTAAAGTGTTAGACCTCGTAAAAACAAAATGTAATGCATATGTTTTACTAGTGTCAAATTCAATTTTTTCCCGTCACGTCAAAAACTACATTAAAAAGAAATTTGCAACATTAATAGGAAATTTTAGTAAATGTAACATAAATTTTAAATTAATATATTCATATACACAGTATCTTAATATTACATAACCTCAACAACATCTTGGTGGTTATACATTTTTTTAATACAATTTGTTGTCTTTAATAACATTTTTCGAAAACGATTTTCAGAGTGGAAATCGAAACGTCAAATCTTTTTAGGTAAAAATGTAATTGTCATTACAATTAATCCAGATCTGTCCAAATTCTAGCATATGCAGACGACGTGGACATTATAACAAGAACCAGAGCGAGAACTGCGGAAATCCTAACCGAGCTAGTAGCAGCAGCAGAACGAATGGGGTTACATATAAATCGAAATAAAACAAAATTCATGGCGACTAACACAAACGCAAGAGCTGGAAATGTTGACGCAGATCTAATCATCAATGAGCAAAACTTCGAAGCGGTCAAAGAGTTCATATATCTAGGGACATCGGTTAACCCCAATAATAACACATCAGAGGAAATAAAAAGACGAATAATAATTGCAAACAGGTGTTATCATAGTCTATCAAAGTACTTAGCTAACAAACGTCTGTCTCAAAAAACTTGTATAAGGCTGTATAGAACATTGATAGTCCCCGTTCTCACATATGGATCAGAGGCATGGACGCTAACTAAAACAGATGAATCCGCTCTGTCGATTTTTGAAAGAAAGGTGCTACGTAAGATATTCGGAGCGGTCTGTGAGAATGGAATATGGAGGCGTAGATATAACTTTGAACTGCAGAATATCTACAAGCATACGTTTGGTGGAAAAGATATTATCACTATAATTAAGCGAAACCGCCTGCAGTGGGCAGGACATGTAGCCCGGGCCCCTGAATCGAACATGATAAAAAAGATTCTAACAGCGCAACCCGTGGGAATGAGAAGACAGGGTAGACCAAAGCTGAGGTGGATGGACGGGGTAACACAGGATGCCGAGAAGATCGGAGTTGGCAACTGGAAAATGCAAGCAAGGGACAGAACAGAATGGCGTAGAAAGCTTGAGAAGGTCGAGGCCCTCTAAGGGCTGTAGCACCAAGATGATGATGATGATGATGACATTACAATCAACTGTGACTAATCAATAAATTTTTTAATATTGTTCTGACGCTATTTTCTTGTGGCATATTAATTTAATTTACGATTTTAGTTGGGAATAAGCCACAATTCTACTTTGAAATTTAGTTTATTTGACGTTTCTATTTCCACTTCGGAAATCGTTATCAAAATACAAAACATTAATAAATTACACAAATTTTGTTTTTTTTTTTCTTGATTTTTTGTGACTATATCCTTAAGTTAAAGTTGATTTCATGTAATCGAATGAAGTATCTTCCAAAAAAAGTCGTGCCAGGAACGCAACTCATAAATATTGGCGATATTATTTTACAGTCATCTACTTTAAAATGTATAGTAATAAATTATTATGTCCGAATTGTCAATATGAATAAATCAGATAAAATTTTAGATAAGATTGTTTTACCAAGCTTTTTATCTTATGTTTCTTATTGAATGCTACTCCATTATCACTCTATAGTTTTGTTCTTCCAATACTTCTTCGGCCGTTTGGTGATTTAACTCTGCTCTCCGTTTCTGCTTACATGGCTGCCTTTTTATGTCTATAAAAAGCCTGTTTTTAAACCAAGAGGAGTAATTCAAATTTCCCGCGCCGTAAAGCTTGTTTGTAATTGGTCCAACCTCAGGCAAGTTTACTCCACTATTATCAAATTTTGACACTAATGACATTTATAAAATTTTGACACTAATGGCATTTCATAGGTTAATTAAGTTATATTAGCGATTTTTTTGTATTTTCTGTGCTATTCTTGTTAGTCTTTTTTCATATAAAAAAAAACAGTTGTTTTTAGAACTCTTTAGCGACGTTTAGAGTGCTTTTCATGAGCATTTTTCAGTGCGTCACAAATGATAGAAAAAAAGGTAAGACCGTGATAATACACATTTATGACAGTTATTCTAACATGACATTTTAGTTAAATCTGACAGTTGTCCCATTTTATTTGCAATTTGGCATAAAACAAATCAATTGTGTTTATTGCATTTATAAAATGGTATTTTCTTTGATTTGTATAGTCTTATAAATTGTACAGATTATATTCGTAGATATATTATATAATTCGTACTTTTCTTTAATTATAGCGCCATCTATCGACAACTAGAATAACTAGAATAAATGTTATAAATGTCTGTAATCACAGACTTGCCTTTTTTTCTGTCACATACAATTTAATGCGTTAGAAAGAAATCGAAAAACTGTGACGCACTGAAAAATGCTCATGAAAACTACTCTATAATATAATATTTATGGATTAACCTCAAAGGCCGATATGATCAACGAAAAAAGAAGATGTATTTGGTGATATTTCTAGTGACTTTCTTGGGTGTGAATCTGAATCTGTCTTTTTAGTTTACTCCTCTTGGTTTAAAAACAAAGCTTAGTACCCAATCGTTTATGTTCTCTTTGTTACAAATTTGATTTTTATTACCTTTTTTATTACGTCTTTTGACTCATAATGTTTTCCTATGTTATTTCTGGCTCTATTTCATTTTACGTGTATCCTTTAATTCTATTGTTTTCTTGGCATTGGGTTTTGTTTCCGCATTGCGAGTCATAACCGGCATCACTGCTGGTTATATTATTATTATATTTGATAGGCTTGGTGTCTGTTGATAGCGGTTTATTGCGCTAGTTGGTATAGATATATTATATTATAAATAAAATATCCCGTTAAACTGTTTTACTATTTCCGCTTCTGTATCTCTATAGCTGTGTATTAGTGTATCAGTATTATTGATAGTCTGTTTTTAAACCAAGATGAGTAATTCAAATTTACCGCGCCGTAATGCTTGTTTGTCATTGGTCCAACCTCAGGCAAGTTTACTCCACTGTTATGAAATTTTGACACTACTGGCATTTCATAGGTTAATTAAGTTATATTGGCGATTTTTTGTGTTTTCTGCGTTATTCCTTTAATTTTTAGATTTTTATTCTGTTTTTCTATAAAAAACAGTTGTTTACGTATTAGAATACTATGATATGTATGGATTGCCGTCGGATAGCCGATGTGATCAACTAAAAAAGAAGATGTATTTGGTGATTTTTCTAGTGACTTTCTTGGGTGTGAATCTGTCTTTTTAGTGTGCTCCTCTTGGTTTACAAAGCATATTAGTTAATAAGTAAATATAATTAAGGGGACAGGCGTAAAATGTCATCTGTCAAAATTTTCAATGTGTTTTAATTTTTTTCGAATCCTGATAAAACTAATAAGTATTTTTGAAAAATTTAAACGCATAATGAAAGATTACGTTTTAGTAGGGGAGGAAAGTTTGCTAAATTTGCAGTTACTCTAGCGTTATAGGGACCTATTGGGTTGTGAAGAGTAGGTCTTAAAACAAAAAAAAGTTAAGTTAAGTTTTCCATAAAGTGGGGACTTTCCATGTTTTAATTTAATTTTCCATTTCCAACAATCGTTTTTTCCGATTATAGCGCCATCTATCCATAATTCCAAAAAATGCCTCGAACAAAAGTTACTTATTTTTACGTAAGGACTCCAAATCTACGATAAAAAATGGGGGCTCCTATTTATGATTTTAAAGTAACCACCCACCCGACCTCCGTGGGGGTTCTTGTTCGTGTACCCAAAATCTTGAATATATGTATTTTCCAGTTTTTCGATCTGATGTTCATTCTGCGAAATATCGCGTGGTTCGTATTTAAAATTTTAAATTTACCCCCAACCCCTCTTCGTCGGGGTCGTGTTTGGCACCATTCGATTGATTTTTGAAAAATATTGAAAACGTATTTCTTAGTTTTTCGATCTGACGTTCATTTCGCAAAATATTCGCTTTTTTTTTGTGAAACTTTGTGACTCATCCATTTTCTTACGCCCTGCTCAAATCGTCAGATTTTTGAAATATACACTGTTTTGCATGTACTTACCTTATCCTAATCTGACGATTTCGAGTTTTTCTATGTGATAATCTGACGCGCTCGAGTAACTGCAAAATCCTTACTTGGGCTCCCCTACCATTACTACCGAGGACAGAAAGTCCCTTAGAATAAATAAAAAGTTTCGTTTTAATGAAATATTTGCAATTAAAAATCACACTAAATTTTCTCTTCATTTTAACCCCTGTAACTTATTAAAATAAACATTATAGAAGATTTCAGGGACTTTCGGCCCCCAGTAATAATGTAATCTTTCATTCCGCGTTTAAATTTTTCAAAAATATTTATTAGTTTTCTCAGGATTCGAAAAAATTAAACCACATTGAAAATTTTGACAGGCGACATTTTGCGCCATTCCCCTTAATACAACAAGTACACACATATACAATACACACATAGTTTCAAAAGTTATGCATACCCTTCGTATTCACGCCTTTTATACTTTTATAAATCAGTATCCTTTTCACGTATTTAATAGGCCTTTTTTATATAAAATAAAATTTTTTGGTTTTTAATTTTGTTTAATGCCCATTCAATTGATCTAGTTTTGCCAAGGTGTATCGTTTGAAAAATTTATTCGGGTTTTGTGAAATGATTTATAATTAATCGTAATTTAATTTCTGCGTTGGACCTCTTGCAAGAATTATCGCTTTAGTTGAAGGCTATTCACAGCGGTGTCTGAAGACAGATTTGATACAGAATACAGAATATAATTTGGTAGACCAAATACATAGAACATAGACCCATAGAATTAGTAGACCCCGAGTTACCAATGATCAACAGAATATATATATATATATATATATATATATATATATATATATATATATATATTCTATAACACTATAAAACAGTGTTGAAATTATCGGGAAATGCGGTCTGTGGCTTAGATTGAAACTACATTTAATTCTGTTGAATTCGATATTTCGATGAGTATTTATTAATTTTTCATCTTCATCAGGAACAAACTACAAAATTAACTAACAGTTAGGTACAAACATAATATTACAATGATATAACTTACGAATTGTTGTAGGTATGTTATATAAAGCAATTTAACTTAAAGCTATGCATGTCGTTTCACGAGAACGTCGAGGGCGGCACTGAGTCAGGTATCTTTTCTCACATGTGTTAAGGGTCAAAAGTTCCAATATCGGGCCATCTGTTTAATATTCTGCTATTTTTAGAATTTTAAAACATTGCAGTAAATTTCGCTTAATCTACTTGTGTCTGATTTGTAATTAATTGAACGTTTATTACTGTTTATGTGGTACATCTCGAGAAACAATCTTTTCTTATAATTGTTTTCTGAATCTAAGATCTTGATATCTGACAAATTAAATTGGTGTCCTGTTGTTATGGAATGGTGTGCTGCTGCACAAGTATTTTTGTGTGTTTTACAATCACTTTTGTGCTGCGTTATTCTTTGTTTCAACCATTGCGATGTTTGTCCTATATACTGCCAATCACATTCGAGACAAGAAAGTTGCTAGATGATATGACTCTGATTTAGAAGCGGTGTCTGGTCTTTAAGCTTCGAGAATAAGCTATAGTTGGATATGCTGTTGTATTTCGCTATTTTGATTTTAGGAATTCCGTTCAGCAGCTTGATTATATTGTTGGTTAAGCCATTTATGAAGGGCAACTTTTTGTAAATCACGGGATCTGATGGTCTGTTGTCACGTTGCCCGTCGTATAAGTCTGAGTTATATATCAGTTGCTTAAGAATTTTACTTGGATAGCCGTTGTTCAAGAATATGTTATAGAGTGTTTTTAAATTCTTTTGTGTGAACAGGTCATTGCTGATGTGTAAAATTCTGTTTTTCATTGCCACAACAGTGTTGTGTTTTTTTTGGCTTTTCGAGTGCTGAGAGAAATAATTTATATACCTTCCAGAGTCAGTTGGTTTCTGATACCAATCCAAAATTATCTTGTTCTCTGTGGTTCTTATCACCTTAGTGTCTAAAAAGGGTACACTTTGTTCTTTCTCCTCCTCAACGGTAAATTGTAGGTGTTTGGGAAATCCATTGAAGAGGTCCAGTGTAGTTTGAATAGAGTCCTCGGGGATCGCACTTATCACATCATCCACATATTTGTATATGAACGGTAACTTGAACGGTAGTCGTGGAATTACTATATTAAATAGATGATCTAAAACTATGGTGATAGAGTAACGTTGGCTATATTAAGAAGGAGAATTTTAAAGTCTGGTTTGAGGAGTCGTCGACCAATGAGAGTACCTCAGCTACAACCTAGATATGTTTTGCACTGCCCCCAGTGTGTAGCAAATTCGTATTTGGAGAGAGTCAACAAGAGCTGCACAACTAGCACATGCCCTTCCCATACTTCCTTTCGCTGGTTGCAGTTTTATGTTTTGGGCGGTTATTATGGCAGGTGGACGCACGAAATTATTGACGAGACTAACAGGACAAAGATACATCACACAGATTTTAGAACCTCATGTGAAATTATGGCAAGGAGCTGTGGGTGAAAATTTTGTATTTATGGATTATAACGCCCGCGTACCGGTCTAGGACGTTTCATCGCCGCCAGTTCAGCGCCAGTCCATTTCATCGCCGTCCGTTTTATCGCCAGTTAGTCAGTTGGTTTTGTATTACGGGAGATGACATGCCACGACGTTAAATTCAGTTCAAAACTTATGACAATTAAAAAGATAAAAAATATCATTATATTAAAAATAAAAATGTATACCATTTTTATTCATTCAGTTGCGGTGCGAAACCAAAACTGTCTTAATTTTTACTCAGATCAGAGAGTGCAGCCAGCACCCTTATCGACGATTTCACCTCTTGTTAGAGGTTCATCAGAGACTGCATAGGCTGCTTTTCTCTGGCCCAGGTAAAAATCTTCGACATATCCATCTCCCACCGCAACTGACGAGATGGTAGTAGGTGCCTAGCGGCATCTATCATTATATTAATTTACTGTTCTACTTCTACTTCCCATTCCGCCCGCGTACATAGGACTCAAGCGGTTAATGACTATCTTGAGACAGAAGATATTCGCCGTTTAGAGTGTCCTGCGATGTTTCCAGACATGAACCCCATTGCCCATTGTATATGCATGGGATGTGTTGGGGATAGGTATGGGATGATGGATCCAGGCGGCTGCGGATGGATATGGGATGATGCGTTCGGAGCTGTTCGTGCCCGAAGGAATCCTCCTAGAACTCATCTTGAACTTACAAGAGAAGAATGGGGGAATCTGCAACACATTGGAAAAGGTTTTTGTTAAAAGATATTTAACAAGTAGGATAAAAACGGAATTAACAGATTTATTGGTAGAGAATAAATAGAAAATAGCAAATAATTTATTAAGGCCATGGGTACATAATTCGCAAATATTTTACGGCTATCCCTACTTTTCTGCCTTTACACGGCAAATTACGTGTAGTAAAATTCACACTGGTATGGATATGTAAACATTACTAGAATGTCATTCTACTTGAAAATGTCATCATTAACTTAAAGAGATGGCTTTTGAATGTTCTTGGATAACTGTTATTTGTATAATTGCAAATTATTAATTCAGTTAATAAATGTGGTCATTTTTTCACTATGTATTCAGTGATTGTAATAACTTATATGTACAACAAAAACTAATACTCAATCGAGAAAAGAGGAAAAGTGATAAAGTGATTTTTTAATAATATATTGTTACTATGGAACGCTTACAATTTTGAACATCTTTAACAACAAAATACTTGGATCACAGAATATATTATCCTGATGTATTTTCTACATGGATGTTCCATAAATAATACACAATAAATAACTTTTTATCAAGTTCACGTCTTAAATCAATTATTTATCAAATACACTATATATCAATATTATTTAATCAACAACTCAAAATATTCCCGATGCCATGTCAAATATTTAAAATTGTCACTGATTGTCACTGTCTGACTGACAATATTCTATTCGACTGAGTGCGTTGTAAGACAAAGATAGATTTGGAAAATATTACCACGAACATTGTGTTCATTTTTTTCGAATCCTGAAAAAACCAATAAATATTTTTGAAAAATTTAAACGCAGAATGAAAGATTAAATTATTACCGAGGACCGAAAGTCCCTTAGAATAAATAAAAAGTTTATTTTGAATTAGATATTTGAAATTAAAAATCACACTAAATTTTCTCTTAGTTTTTCACCCCTGTAATTTATTAAAATAAACATTATAGAAGTTCTCAGGGACTTTCGGCCCTCGCTAATAACGTAATCTTTCATTCTGCGTTAAAATTTAAAAAAAATACGTATTAGTTTTCTCAGGATTCGAAAATAATGAATCCCCATTTGAATAGCATTGCAGCCGAAAATACGTACCCATCCCCTTAATATTTGCTAACTTGTTTCTTGGTGTTCTCTGTGACAAGTTGTAAAACGTTAGTTGCCATTAGGTCACTGAATATATTTTTGCATAGCAACGAAGGGCACCTGACGTAATACTTGACGACGGGAAATTATCGAAAACAATAATTATCAGTAGTAATTGCACAAGAGCTCTAAAATTATTGAATTTTTCCCGAGTGACACTTTGACAGTTTTAATTTCACGAGCCGAAGGCGAGTGAAATTATGTCGAAAGTGTCACGAGGGCAAAAAGTCTATATTAATTTTAGAGATCGAGTGCAATTTGTTGCGATTATTTCATGAATGAAACTGTTCAAATCCAAAATTTTATTGTAATTTATTTATGTAAGTACAAATTAGTACAATTATACACAAAGTTGTTATAAATATTAATTTGACGGTTGAAAGTCATCACTTTTATAATTTTTAAAACATGTATGCCCGATTTCACCAACGATACCTAAACAGTTGCCTTATTAAGTAATTCTTGTCGATAGGAACTTCCTAAGTCAATACTTACGAACAATAGCGTTTCACAACTAAAAGAACTGCTTATATAAGAAATTATTTCCCAAGTATTAATTCGGGTACGTTTGAGTTATATTGAGATGACATTACTTTACTTTTTCGATTATTTGTCATTATTGTTTATTTGTCAAGTTGGTTTTATTCAGTTTTGTACTTAGTCCATTCATTAACGGTAAAATATTGCAAAACCTTTAAATTTTAAAGAACCGCTTGGATTGACATGAAATTTGGCATACACACAGCTAACAAGTCAAAGAAAAAAGTGATATTGTGCCGATATGTGCTTTGGCCCTGGGGGTGGTTTTCACCCCTCTTGGGGGTTAAAAAATATTCGTCCAAACAAAGTCAGGAAATGGGTAAACTGGCTAATTTAAACTAACTTTTGTTCTATAGAGTTTTTTCACTAAGTCAATACTTTTCGAGTTATTTGGCAGTGAATATGTTCATTTTTTCAACAAAATAACCACGCTTTTAGACGGTTTTTCGCAAATAACTCAAATTGTAAGTATTTTGTCGAAAAAGCATTCTTAGCAAAAATATAGCCTATAAAAAATTTAAAAAAATAGTGAATATATCACGTGTTTTTATTTAGTAGAAGCAGAGTTATAGCTAATGATATATAGGTTCATATTCGTCAAATTCCAAGTGGAATACTTTAACGTGGAATAACCAAAAATGAAGCACATTTCGGGGAAAACTCATTTAAACTTATTTAAAGTGTTTAAAAAAAGCTTCATTTTTGTTTTATAAAAAAAATTTCTAGCATCAAAATTAAACAAGTTACGCTCAAAATAAAGTTAGTCCCTTTTGGTTTTGGTAAAAAAATCGAGAAAATCACCCCCTAATTAGTATCTTAAATGAACTTAATCGTAACGACTTCACAAGTTTCTTGACTCGTGTATATATTGTTTATATGATCTGTAAGTTTCATCGGTTCAAAGTCCTTATTATTGAAACGGCTGTAGTTAAAAGGGGTTGAACGAGTCACTGATCACGAATGTATGCAAATTTAGAAACACCAAATCTTGATCAATTTTTGTCTAACAGAAAAACAAAAAAATACATGATATTCAGAAAAGCAAATCTGACTTTTTTTGTATTTTGAGACTTTTGGTATCTCTAACAATTTTTAAGTTATTTTGAAAAAAAGCATATTTTTCAAAATTTAAATTTTTAAAAATTTTACTTTGAAACCAAATTTTTTCAAAAATAAACACTTTGAATCGATGAAACTTACAGATCATATAAACACAATATAAATAAAATAATTTATGGAGCGGCAACGATTAATTTCATTTAAGTTGCTAATTAGGGGGTGGTCTTCCCGATTTTTTTTTTGCAAAAACAAAAGGGACCAACTTTATTTTGAGCGTAACTTGCTTAAATTTATTGCTAGAAACTTTTCGTAAAAACAAAAATAAAGCTTTTTTTAAACACTTTAAAAAAGTTAAAATGGGTTTTCCCCAAAAAGTGCTTAATTTTTTGGATATTTCACGTCGAATTATTCTATTTGAAATTTGGTGAATATGAATCTATATTTCATTGGCTATAACTCTGGTTCTACGAGACCCAGAGACCTAACGCGTACACCATTTTTTTACTTTTTTATAGGCTATATTTTTGCGAACAACGGTTTTTTCGACAAAGTACTTACCTTTTGAGTTATTTGCGAAAAACCGTCTAAAAATGTGGTTATTTTGTTGAAAAATGAACATATTCACTCGCAAATAACTCGAAAAGTGTTGACTTGGCGAAAAAGCTCTATAGGACAAAAGTTACTTAAAATTAGTCAGTTTACCCATTTCCGGAGTTGTTTTGGACATATATTTTTTCACCCCCAAGAGGGGGTGAAAGTCACCCCCAGGGCAAAAGCACACGTCGGCACAATATCACTTTTTTTCTTTGACATGTAAGCTATGCGTGTGCCAAATTTCATGTCAATCCAAGCGGTTCTTTAAAATTTAGAGCAAAAACCGTGAAAGAATGGACTAACTGTTATAGTTATTTTATTTAGTATTTAGTTATTTGTGAATTAAGTTTGTTAAGTTTTGTATGTTATTTGAATATGTACAGTAAAATGGAGGAAAAGAAAGTTGTAAATTTCACATATTATGAAGAAAAATTAAAGTTAGTTGAATTGTCAATAATAATGAAATAATTTTAAAATAAATAATGTTGAAAATTGCTTCTTTTATTATTAATTTTTAATGACACACTTTTAGTGATACATATCATGAATGGGTTTTTGAAACACAACACTAGTTTGTTAGGTAGGAGGTAGACTACATAATTTTGTTAATAGACCTGTAAAAAACTCCAAATTATTTTCCATATTTTCCAGCACATATTATATTTTTAATATAAAAGAATATACAAATGTATCTAATATTACAGAACAACAGAAAAATTAAGGTAAGAAGCAAATTATTCAGAAACGTCACAAGTACATTAGTCAAAATTGTAAAAATATAACCTGACTGTCAACGATAAGTAATACCTAAAATTTAGGGGGATCTAAAAACGTATCCTACCGTAAGGTAATGCTTAAGCGGTTTAGGCAATTCTTATCGTATGGTGAAATACGTTTTAGAGTTAGGAAGTACCTAAACCCACTTAGGTAATTCTTAAATATTTAGGTATCGTTGGTGAAATCGGGCATAATTGTCATTAATGTCACTGAATGTATTTTTTCATAGCAACGAAGGGCATCTGACGTAATATACTTGACGACGGGCAATTATCAAAAATTATCGATTTAATTTAGATTTATGTAGCTTTCTATTGGTCAGAATCTCCTATGAATGAAATAATCAACATTAATATCACAAGAGAGTGAGAATAAATTGACTATAATGCGACAATTGTTCGAAAAATTGTTTCCTGGTAATAGACACGAGAGCCCGAAGGGCTCGAGAGTGATTATTTCCGATTGAAAACAAGTTTGAGAAAGAAAACTGGAGCATTATTTTCTTATTTATTCTTACTATCGTGTGATATTGAAAACATTCAGTGACATTGATCCCAATAATTAATGTAACACATTTTTCAACTTGTCAAAGTGAACAGCACAGTTTAGCAAATATTTAGACGAAGATATTAATAAAATATTAGTTAAAATTATTTATAAATATAACTTTATTCATGAAATTATCTTACTGAAGTAAACTCGAGCGCTTAAAATTGCCGATTTGTGTTCTCCTCGTCAGAATTTGACATTAGATGCAGAACTTCTTCTTCTTTCTCAGAATCCTTAGTGCCCTTCAGGGCGTCGGATTAGATGCAGAACTAAAAGTTTATTATGAATATTTTCTTAAATGTGACAGTTGTCAAAACTAGGAAACTGGTTGCAATTAAACAGAAACAATCTACTTAAAATTAGTACCACTGTAATAATGTACAGTAGAATATTTCCGTTGAAATAATAATCTGAACAGAATTAAACACGTGATGAAAAATCTTACTACAGGATTGGAAGTTAAAATCATTAAAAAATAATCAAAGGTAATACCACGAGTCCTCTAAATTTTATCGATAAATTTTTTTGTTTTCACGAAAACTTCTTTATTTGGTAAAATTACGAAAACAAACCGAATGATAAAATCACGAGTCCGAAGGACGAGTCCGAAGGACGAGTGATTTTATCCATTTCGGTTTGTTTGAGTGATTTTACCCTAAATAAAGAACTTGTAAGTATGAAAATGAAAAAATTTATCAAGCAAAATTTAGAGGACGAGTGGTATTTGAAAAGATTATTTTGTGAACCAATATGTATTATTAGTAAATACGGGCATCTGTGAAATATTTTTAAGACAACTAGGATCAATTTCTTAAGTAGGTTATAGATAAATTATTTTATGATTTAAAAATGAACCAATTTATTTATTATATTGTTAATACATAAAAAACTGTTTAAATCGAAAATGAACAATTATTAAAAACACAATTTTTATAACTAATATGAGATTTTCCAATGTCGTTCGTAACGTATTATGTGAAATTTAGGGTACCTTAAGTTTTATCAGGGAAGAGACTATTTTATCAAGGAAGAGGCTGTTTTATCAATATTACATTCAATGATTGGCTAGAACGACGCGTGGTGATTGGCTGAAAAAGCAAAAACGTCAGAATTTGACAGGTGAAAAAAATAATCGGTGTAATTTTTATTTTTCTAGGTTTCTATTGGTCAAAATAATCATTTTAATGTTTTTGCTGATATATCTGCCTTTTAGTAGTTTTGGTATTCCCAATATTGCATTCCTTTACTCTTTCAGTTATCTCTGTCGTAAGCCTCCAGCTCCGGCTAGATACATGTCCAAATTATATCCCGATATGAAACTCTAATTTATTAAAAACGTGGATGGTGGCTAAACACAATTTGCATATATACTCATGTGCCAGGAAGAGCTAATATTATTTGAACAGAAACTATCGAAATTAAATCAAAATGTAAATAAGAAAATCTTCCGGGAAATCAATATTTACGGTAACATAATATAAGCCGGTACCAATCCAATTATAGATAGGAGGAATATTTATACCGCGATTTAGGATTGTATGATTGTACATAAATTGTGTTCAAAGTCATTTTAGATTTATTGTTACTGGTTGTGAAATAATAGCGTGTTAGATGTGAAAAATTAAGATTTCTACGATGACTTTCAATTTACTAGTCTATGGGCAAAGGAGGGTTTTGTGGTTGATTAAGATCCATGAGATTTTCGAACTAATTTTTATGTATTTTGACTCCTGAATCCAAATCTTTAACATGATAATCCGAGTTTTGGGACAGGAATTTGTTATTAACAATTTAACTGCTTATAACTAATAAACTAATAAAGATATACCCTTTTTTCAAATCATTTTTTGTTAAAAAAAAAGAAAAGCTTTGAAAAATTAGAATCGGTCCATTAGGAGCCGATATATTGTAAATTTATTATTAATAAATAACAAATTATCGACTATACCAGACATTTTTGCTTATAACTTTACTTTTGCTCAATGTAAAAAAGATTTAAGCACCTCATTTTAAAGGCATGACAAAGTATAATCTTTAAAATAAATTTTGAAAAATTAAATTTTGTCAATTTTTGACGAAGTTACATAAGTATAAAGCATACAATTTAGGTGTATAAAAACCTCCTCTCTGGCTCAGTGGTAAGAGCGCCTACCTTTGAACCTAAAGGTCGTGAGTTCGAATCTCACTTGGGTGGTGAATTTTTTCCTTTATTAAAAATTAATGAATGAAAATAGTTTCTATCCTTGTGGGATCGGTACTCACTGGAGGGACCGCAGATATTCGGATACAATTAGCGTCTCTTTGCAAAGACAATGACGTCAACTTTGCTAAGTAACAAGACATTTACTCAACACACATACTACACATTACACTGGGTACCAGATTGCATAAATCCACTGTACCATGCCAATGGCCATAAGTTGTCGAGGCATTAAGCTATCTACATAAAAAAGGTGTATAAAAACAATCGAATTTATTTGTTTATAACGATTTTTCGGTAGTATGAGATATCAAAAAATGTGTCATTTAATGATGAGTATAGTACTATGTAAAACGAACATTTTGAGCTTTATTAAACTTATTTTGATGCAGTTTTCACTAAAATACAGTAATTTGAAATTGATAGGTACAGCTGATGCGCTTAACTCGCACTCGGCGAGTCGCTCGAGCGCAACTGCACTCGCACATAATATGTGCACATAATTACATACAACAAAAATAAAAAACCGCTAAACGCCGTAAACATGAGTGGCGCATATAATATTCCAGCTACAAAACAGCTGATATAAATATTACGTGGCGCGAAAATGTATTTTCATGGAAATAAAATTCTAGTTTTATTTTGAACGATTTTTCCATAATATTTGCTAAATTTGAAATAAAACTCGCCACAAAAGAGTAACTTTGATATAGTTTGCATTTTGAGGCTCTTTTGTGGCGCGGTTTACTTCAAATTTAGCAAATATTATGGAAAAAATCTTTCAAAATAAAACTAGAATTTTGTTTTCCATCAAAATGAAAATACATTTTCGCGCCACGTAATATTCATATCAGCTCTTTTGTAGCTGGAATATTGTATGCGCCACTTATTTTTACGGCTTTTAGCGGTTTTTTATTCTTGTATTAGGAGTTTTTCAAAGTTTTTTATAAATTAATGTATGCAGTTGAATGTAACGTTTTTCGATTACACGTTAAGCGTTATAAATGGTCACCTTTGTCGCATTCTCTCCCAAATGATCTAGTAGTTACGACACCAAACTTGTGATAAGACAATCAGGGCTGCTTTATCCATTAGGCAATATAGGCAGCTGCCTAGGGCGGCAAATTGTGAGAGGGCGGCACAGGGGCGTCATTTGAAATTTTGATGGGGGGCAGCACTATATAATATACAATATATTATATATGATGTAATGATGAAAATTGAAAGTATTTTTTGTAAATTTCAGTCATTTTCAAGGTCAGGGGGGCAACTGCCTCCCCTGACCCTATCAAATGACGCCCCTGGGGCGGCAAAAATACTGTACAAAAAATATTTGTATTTAAAAATTAAAATCGAATAACAAAAATAGTATATTCATCCATAAATGAAATAGAAGTGGGCATTCGTTTCTAAATAGAATAAAACAAATTGCATTCATATCAAAAATAAAACAAACATAGCATTTTAGTTATCTTAAACTTAACACTATTCATTCAAAATGGACGGAAGTCATAAATTTAGTGATTATTGGGCCGCCAGAAGCTCGGCAAAGACGGTGAGCCGTACTTCAATATTGCACATATTGCTAATATTGCAGAAACTAAAAATTACAGTAGGTTATCGAGTTAGAGTTGGGATTTTCAAACCGTATTATTACAAGCAGATAACATTCGTGTCGTCGCACTGATATAATACTCCAGGGAAATAGGCAAGAAATAGACCATGTTCGGTACAATGAAATATCAAGGTAGCTGACTACTTTTTTAGTTATTGTTGACTTGACCTATAGGATAAAAACCTACATGTTTCCTGCCTAGAGTTCGCGTTTTTTAATTATTAACAATTTAGTGCAATCAATGCGATTTTTTCCATTTTTTGCACTTAATTAAAAAGCTAAATAGTTGACATAAAATTACAAAATTAATTTTTTAGAACATTGAAAAACCTTCAAAATGACGATTTTTGAAAGTCAAAAAGTTAATTTGTTGCTTCGTAAACTGCAAAATAACTGAAAATTGTTATTTATTAGTAACTTTTACTAAAACTAACTTAGAACTGTAGTGTTTCACTTCACTCAAAGTTGGGTATTGGGGTACATAACAAACTCTCAAAATTTGCGACCGATCAATTAATTAGTTTAAACGTTAGGTATTCTATTTTTTATCCCAGAGACCTTTGTTTTGCAATAACAAATGACAGAAAATAACGAAGATAGGACAATTCTGCGTATGCCAAATGAAAGTAGAAAAGTGATACTATTAAAATGTATTACGAAAAGATAAAAAATTATCTAATATATTAAAAAATACTAGTTTATAAACATTTAGAATAACTTTAAAAATTTTGTCCGTAGAAAACATCTTCTTACATATTCGAAAAGATGATATTTTACTCGAATTTTTAAAAATGTAGTTCAAATGATGACTAGTCATAGTAAGTGAAGCGTTGATTGCACTAAATTGTTAATAATTAAAAAACGAACGCGAACTCTAGGCAGGAAACATGTAGGTTTTCATCCTATGGGTCAACAATAATTAGAAAAGTTGTAAGCTACCTGGCGGGAGCCGAAAAATGCACGAGTTCGAAAACTAAAAAAGCAACTAAAGCTACTACCATTTTGTATATCTTGGGATCTACTCAATGGATTGTGATATTTCTTTACTCTTGACAAATATGCAATTTGACTAGATATTTACTAATTAATAAGCAGTCTAATTTTTTTTAAACAAATTTTGAAAAAATAATCTTTCCTCAAAAATCCATTTTTGTAATGATACTATCATTAATCATAAAAAAAAGTTAAGGTATACTTTAATTAATAAATTATGTTCAATAAATTATTATTTAATAAAAATAATTTATTTATTAAAATATACTTTGACTTTTTCTATGATCAATAATGATGAAAAAAAAATTTTTTTTCGAGGAATGTTTAAACAAATTAGACCCTTTATTAATTAATACATTTATAATAAAGTTGCATATTTGAGTGGCCGTTTACCAATAGCTGATATGTCCACTTTCGATATTTTTCAGAAAAGCAAATTCAAATATCTACGATGTCCATAAAATCACAGTTTTAGGAATATCATAATATTTGGTTTTGAGTTTAATGTTTATACAGCTATTTATGTGAGTTGACATATAAGAAAAAACTGTAATTTTATGGCCGTCGTGGAAATTTGAAGTTGCTCCCCTGAAAAGTACCAAAAATGGACATATCTGCTTTTGACAAACGACCACTAATATGTAATATATGTAGAAATTACATACAAATTAAATTGTTAATAATTAAAAAAACGGACGTGAACTCTAGACAGGACACGGGTAGGTTTTCTTCATATAGGTCTACAATAACTAAAAAAGTAATCAGCTACCTGAATATTTCAGTTATTAGGAAAGTGATGTAACAGTGTGAAACAGCTTCAGTGAAATAACAGTTAAAAAATAACGGCTACTGCTATCGCAACACATTCTTATCTTATACTAGTGCAAATTATACATAATCATAATTTTTCATTCATTATTATTTAAAACATTCTGTGTTTGTTTTCACCGGTCAAAAGTGAATTCATACCATACTGTGATTTTTGTTCTTCTCACTTGTGTAAAATATTATTTTTTATAAATTCTACGATCCATATCTCGGCTCGGTAAGTAAGAAATATTCACATTAAAAATGTACTTCTTAACACGTATATCATACAATATTTTTTCTACAAACGTTATAAATTTATAAAATACAATATTTTTGTTAATTGCTGAAACCATAAAACCTATGACCCGTAAAAGGTAGAACTGGTTGTCTACCACTCGAGGGGAATGTCTAAAAATTCTTAGCGAAAATATTATACCGTTACATAAACTTGTTTTTTCTGCAAACGTGTTAAAAATGCAATAATACAGTTTAAATTAAATTTTAAATAACCTTTTAAACCACCTTTTTCAAATTGCGCAAGTTGTACTATTAATATTAATGTTAATAAATGAAATATAAATATTTTGCAGTGTCTTGAAAATTTTAAAGCACTAGTGCTTTAAAGTAGCATTTTTAACGCTCCTATGGAGTGCTAAAAATTGCATTTTTATCACGGTTGTAGAAAAAATAATTTTAAATTCGATATATTTACCTGTACAGGTGTGCTGCGCAGTAATGAACGCAACCTGTATCGGTAGCCAGATGGCCGGTACGGTGTTCGAGGAAGCATAGGGAATAATATTATATTAAAAAACCAGTTGTCTTAAAATTTAAAATACTTTTTTTTCCAACGTTGCTCTTGGTCCAGTAGTTATAATAAATATAGGTAAATATAATTAAATAAAGTATTTTATATTTTAAGACAACTGGTTCTTTAATATAATATTATTCCCTATGCTTCCTCGAACACCGTACCGGCCATCTGGCTACTGATACAGGTTGCGTTCATTACTGCGCAGCACACCTGTACAGGTAAATATATAGAATTTAAAATTATTTTTCTACAACCGTGTTAAAAATGCAATTTTTGGCACTCCATAGGAGCGTTAAAAATGCTACTTTAAAGCACTAGTGCTTTAAAATTTTCAAGGCACTGCAGTTAAAAGTGAATTGTCAAATTGTGAAACGTCAAAATATTTATATTTCATTTATTAACATTAATATTAATAGTACAACTTGCGCAATTTGAAAAAGGTGGTTTAAAAGGTTATTTAAAATTTAATTTAAACTGTATTATTGCATTTTTAACATGTTTGCAGAAAAAACATGTTTACAGTTGAGTCCGGGATTTTTTACCCGTGCGTCATCATTTAAAGCATACGAAATAAGTCGATGATAAGTCGGTAATTGAAATTTATTAAACGCAACAGCAAGTGACAGTAAGTGACTTGCTGTTACGTTTAGTAAATTTCAATTTCCGACTTATCATCGACTTATTTTGTATTCTTTAAATGATAACGCACGGGTAAAGATTCCCGGACTCAACTGTATGTAACGGTATAATATTTTCGCTAAGAATTTTTAGACATTCCCCTCGAGTGTAGACAACCAGTTCTACCTTTTACGGGTCATAGGTTTTATGGTTTCAGCAATTAACAAAAATATTGTATTTTATAAATTTATAACGTTTGTAGAACAAATATTGCATGATATACGTGTTAAAAAGTACATTTTTAATGCACTCATGTGAATTGCAGAATTCGCTTTGCTCATTCTACAAACTTTCACAAGCGTGCCTTAAAATTGTACTTTTAACACTTATATCATAAATAACTATTAAGGCGAAAAATTTTTTTGTCATTAATTTTTAAACATTATTAGAAATATGAATTATAATTGCCAGACATTTCTGTGGTTTAAAAAGTAATGACAAAAAATGTTTCGCCTTAAAATAATTTTAAAATCAATATACAAGTTGATTGATTAGTGTGATAATGCTCAGTAGATCCGCTATAGTAATAGATAGCAATGAAGAACCTAACATTCTTATTTAAGGGACCGTTCACGTATTACGTAACGCAGGTTGGGGTGGGGGGCCAAAATCTTCAAAAACTGCGTTACGTAGGGGGGAGGGGGTCAAAAATCTTCAAAAATCGCGTTACGTAATACTTGATCGCTCCCTAAATAAAAAATTCTGCTTGCATTTTTTTTTCGCAAAAATGGTACATGTTTGAAGGGCGGCTACTAGAGAATTGCCTAGGGCGGCAATTGACCTAAACGCGGCCCTGAAGACAATCCGAGTTCATATCCCAGCCATCCTAATAATTATGGCCGGCAAATGAACTCAGATTTCCCTATCAAACTTAGCGCCGTAACCACTACAACTACATAAACCATTACGGCGATAATGGTTAAATGGATTATACTTTTGAACGGCTAAACCGATTTTGATCATTAAACATGAGTTTGAAACGTATTGATAAGTAGTATCTGATGCATCCAAGGTCAAGTATGATAACTGAAGCTATTACAGGAATTATTGAGCTTGAAAAACCGTTTTTCCTATAAGAAATTAATTTGATCATACTTATGAAGCCTATAACTTAAAAATTCGAAATCTCCCAGATATGAGGTATACACCGTTAGACGCGTCTAGAGTCCTCCTACAAACCCTCAGTTATTGGGTCAATTCGTAGGTTGAAATTTTGAGTAATTGTCGAAAAACCAAACTTTACAAAGTTTAATTTTTCAGTTTTTCGGCTATACTGAGCCGTGTGTAGGTATGATCTTGACCGCTTAGGCACCATTTGAAAGCTTAATTCAACGCTATTGATTTGGTGTATTTGCGGTTATCCTGTCTCTCCTTGAATCTAAGATATATACGCCCAAAAATATGCCATTTTGTATTTACGTAACCCTATAGCTGGCTTGTGGTCACAAAAAGTCACAAACTACACCGGTTCTGAATCGGCCCTAACCCCCTCTTGAAACACAGAAAAAAATTCAGATCGGAAAAACACAGAAACACAAAAAAAACAGAAATTTTTTTTTCAAAATTAGACATGCGTTGGAAAGGTAATGATCAGTACTATCAAGAGCCGCAAAGGTCGGACTTAAATTTTTGACATTTTTGGGAGTTTTGGGGACGAGAACGAAAAACAGAACAGATAAATGGGAAGGGCCGTAAAATCCACACCCTTGAACCAAAATGGAGAGTTGACATATGGATGGGCGAGCCTTTTCTTAAACTTTAAGATAGGATTTGGCCCAATTTTCAATTCAGTCAGATTTAGAAAATCAAACATTTCGTGTATATATAGTGTCGCATGCAGAGGTATTGTGCGCCACTGGCGAGAACTGCCGTTCTCTGGTAATATTGTCTTTACAAAAAAAACTTCTGCTGAAATGCACGTATGTACATACATTTCTTGTACCTGCAGTATCTCCACAATTTTGTACCAATTCATACACTGGCGGTAAAAGTATTTTGGCTTTCTTGGCCATTAAATTTTCTTTGTTTAACACCTACTCAAAATCTTGGGGATTCAAAGTACTGAGCAAATTATCTAAGCAATTGGTATTGGGATTGTAGACTAATAATACTTGTAGATTAAACCAAGCTTATATCATTACAATGGGTTGTTTAATATTTTTATTTTTTAACTGTAAACTCACTCTTCTAAGCAAATAGTTGTTTTTTGTTCCTTCCGAACACGAGCTTTTCATAATTGCTAAAACAAATAGGGATTAATTAATTAAAATAGAAATTTTCGTTGGTATAGTCACGCTATGTTCGTAAAGGATGATTAACTTGAAACATCCAGGAATATTAAGCAAACGACCAATTTTATACAGTTTGCTGCTCGTAGTGTTTGTTTTCTTCTCGGTAATGTTTGCGAATTTTTTTTTTTTGAATTTTTATTTATAATATCTATCGTCATGGTGTGTTCAGTAAATGTATCACAAAGCCGCACACGAAGCTTTAGGTACTACAAACAAGCAAGGAACAAATTGTCAGAAATTACTGATGGAATGATCGATCATCTACAAGAATTGAAAAACATAAACAAAAAATATGTACATATATCATAAATGGCTAAATGATAAAACACAAGAAAGTACCTAAACAAAAATATAAACAAGCACTGGTTAATTTTAACTAGAGCAAAAATCTAAAGAAACCTGGAGATTTATAAAAAATATGGGAACAAACAAAAAGGAAGAAGCGAAGAAGTAGGTTATAAAACCCTTAACAGCATCGAAATAGGAAGAATATTACAGAACACTATTAAAAGAAAGACCAGAATATACTACCTACTCTTACGATTAAAGAGGAAAAAGTTAAAGAAGCAATATTCTTGTTCAAAGATGGTCGGGTCGTGCTCCTGGCCCATCAGTAAACTATTATCCACAATAATCACGAAAATTGTCGTAATCGTTTCAATTACTGCCAAGAGGCAGGTGGCTGGCAGTTTGAACATTCAATTTAACTCTCTACTTAACACTCTGTATAGATAATTATGTTCATGCTTAAATTGCTGAATAGAGAATTGAATAATCTTTCAAATAAGCTATCACACGACCCCTATTCTTATTTAAAAAATCAAAATCATCGTTAACGTTATCACCTCCGGATGGATAACGTCACTAGTATGATGTATGGGTACACGACAATTAGACCGAAATCATTAGACCAAAGGCAGTAGACCGAACTCATTAGACCGAAAAGCACTTTACCGAAACCTCACTAGACCGAACAGCATTAGACCGAATTGGTACGTAAATTAAAAAAGATTGCAGTAAATTATGCTAAGATTTTGTATATCTGTCTTTTTGTTGATTGTATTTTTTTTGTACTATTTTATATGTATAGACGTGTGTAAATTGTTACTCTGTACAGTCTGATATGAAAAAATTTTCATCCGTTAAACAAATTAGTGAAGATAAAAATAAATTAAGGGTAGAGTGACGTTAACACCATTTTAACTGTTTATAATAACCATCCAAATAACATTTAGTTGTAATTACATTAGTTTTATCTCTTTTACTGCGACAAGTAAAAAGAACTGCTTTTCGGTCTTCTGCTGTTCGGTCTAGTGAGGTTTCGGTAAAGTGCTTTTCGGTCTAATGAGTTCGGTCTACTGCTTTCGGTCTAATGATTTCGGTCTCTTTACAGTAAACCTGATGTATGTGCCAAAAAAATCATAATTTAAAAATAAAAATAGACCTGATTCGGGATTTGTCTCCAAAATTGCTCATTTTCGAAAAAAATAATTTATTCCATAATTTTCCTAATAATGCATATATTTTTTGGTAACGTGATTATTATTTAAGATTCTTTTTTTATTTTTCAGAGTAATTTTTCAATGGGTAGACTACCGTATAATTGTAGGAAAGTTTATATGTTAGATTTCGGCCTTGCCAGGCAATATACGACGGCCACAGGTGAGGTGAGAGCGCCACGCGCGGCAGCTGGTTTTAGAGGCACTGTACGGTACGCTAGTATCAACGCTCACAAAAATAGAGGTAAGTTATTAGCCCGTACTTTTTCGTTGAGTGTATTTCAGTTAATTATAGTAGGGGAGCCTTGAATGCTAGATTTGCAGTTACTAAGGCCCAAACCAGACGCCACTCTGTGGAACCACAAAGCAGCTTCCGATGATTTACCGTGGGTTCTTATGTGAAGTGGACGTCTTAGGTGAAGGGGACTGTGGCCAGCCACAGTCGCCGAGCCTCACTGCTAGTGGCGTCCACTAGTGGCAAACGCCATTGAGACGGACCACTTTTGTAGCTGCCGCAGATGTTTACGAGAATTTATAGGGTGAGCACCTAAAATGAATTTCGATTCGGAACGGTTTTTGATTGAAGTGCAAAACAGACCGGATATGTATGATACAAGAACCAGACGGCATATTTATAGGGCATTAAAAGGAAAAGCGTGGGACGTCATCTTTGAATTATTTGTTTCTGATTTTAAAGAAGGTAGCCCTATCGTAAAGAATAAATCCCATAAGAAATGTTTTCTCTATTTATATTTACATTTTATAATATATTGGATGCATTTGGACTGAACAATACAAATACTTACAATCTTGTTTGTTTATTTATGTTAAATAGTGGGGTCCCATCCTAGGTCAAAAAAGGTTTTATTGTTTGTTGTTGAAACAAAATGATAAGATATCAGTTAAAAGCAGTGGCGGCTGGTGACTCAAAAATTTGGTAGTTCTGCAGTATTTTTTGGTTTTTTTTTAATTCAATATCTTTTAATCGTTGTATTTTACAACGAGGCTTTTAGTTTGATATTTTACACCATATATTTATTCATTATATATCTATTAAAAAATAATAAAGAACTTACCGATTTTCTTCTTTTCAAATTGAAGATAAATCCAATTATATCAAAAATAGCAATGGTACATTATGGCACACTAGTAATTGTTTTATAGTTTATGTTTTTAGTAGAATTTTATCGATAAATACGCGAAACTAAGGAATGCAAACGAAAAAACACTACAAACAAAATCGCCACAACAATAATTGCATTATAGGGGCTTACAAACTAACTACACACAGAGCCAAATATATTATTTTTTTTTTATAAATAAGCTCGATTCGTCGATTTTTTTTAAAGCAAACTTGTCTATAACTTTTTCATTAAAGTTTGGTATTTCTTTTATAAGTGTTTTTTCTACTGACAACATGGTTAATGCTACAAGTCGGTCTTCAGTCATGGAATTTCTCAAGAATGTTTTAATCCGTTTTAAACTCGAAAAGCACCTTTCAGCTTCTGCCGTACTCATGGGCACTGTAATTAGAATTTGAAGCAGTTTTACAGTTTCTTGAAAAGGCTCTGTTAAATTATTTTCAATTAAAAATTTTAAAAAAGGTATTGCCCCATTAATGTCTCTACAGGCTCTTCTAAAATAAATAACAGATAATTCAGTCTTCAAGCGCTCCCTATCTAAATTTGGATATGACGCGCAAGTCAGGCTTAAATTATCATCTGGGAAATTAGCACAATAATTATCAAATTGCTCAGGATAAAGCAATGAAGTTGCAAGTAGGTGATTTTTAAAAGAAAATCTATCATTTGCACAATTTATGATTATATCACAAACTTCGATAGATGCTCTCCGATGATCTACTGGACTGTTATCCTTCCGTAACCTTTTAGTTGGTAATGGTTCAACGCATAAACTAGAACCTTGGTCAATGGTATCATCTATTGAATTTCTAACTGAATTCATGTATCTTTCGAAATCTGTCACCTTTTTATTGATTTCCAAAGGATCCGTTTTAGTCTTTTGAAGGGCATTATACAAAACGTCTACTTGTGGCATTATGCGATGGAAAAATGTTAACCAAAAAACAAAATTTTGATCCACTAGTATTCTTCGAATGGAAGACGCTGAACTACAGACAGCTGCCTTATAAAACAATTCTTCTATTTCTTCCATACATTCGATAAAAGAAGATCGATGTTCAAACACAACATTAACAGTTCGAATATTGAAGTTCCAGCGAGTTGGAGCGCCATGAGGAATTTTCTTTTGGACAATTTTATCTAAAACTGCCACTCGTTGTGGCGAATTTTTAAAAAAGGTAGGGATTTCATTTAAATTTCCAAAAAAAAGTCTAACTTGAGAGTTTTCGGAACAAGCCTTAGACATTATTAAATTTAATTGATGCGCGTAACAGTGTACAAAATGAGCAAATGGATATTTTTCTTTGATTCTGGCTTGAACTCCTGCGTGCTGTCCACACATGACCGCTGCCCCATCATAACTCTGAGCAATTAGTTTATTATTTAAGTTTTCCAGGATAGGATCCAAAACACTGAAAATGTTTTTGCTTAAAGTATCTGCATTTAATTTTGAAGGTACCAAATATGTCCAAAATCGTTCTACCGGTGCTCCATTTCGACAATATCTAAATACTACAACCATTTGTGATTTTGCTGAAATGTCTGTAGTCTCGTCGGCCATGACAGCTAGATATGGAGATTCCCGAATTTCCTCCAAAATTTTATCCTGGCATAATTCCAACATACAGTCCAAAATATCATTTTGAGTTTCTTTAGAAATGCCCTTAAAAACCGTCGATTCTTCCAAGTGTTGTGCTAAAGTTCTATCCAATTCAGCAGTAAAATTTATGAGGCCGCGAAAAATTCCAGGATTGTCGGATGTTTGTGTCTCGTCGTGTCCCCGAAGCGCCAATTCGAAAACACTACAAAATTTTATGCAGTCTATAATTTTTGAGAGAACATACCTATTTTTTGTTACAGCTTCATTGAATTTTTGAATATTTATCCAGTATGCAGAATCTAACTGTTCTTTAATATTCACGGAGCCTAATAAAGCATATTCCATTTGATTGTGCAAATGATGCTTAGAAGTTTCGTGCTTTTTTATTTTATCACTTAAATGTACTAAGTCTGTTACACCAACTTGCGTCCATGACTTATCACCTCCAAAGAGTACACAAGGAAAACAGAAAAGAGCGTTTTTTCTGTTGCAGCCACATATCCAACTATTTCTCGTATAAATATCGCAATTAAATTGTCGTTTGTAATTTTTCCCTCGGCTTGATCCTTCTTTTTCGATTTTAATATCCGGCAAAGGACGTCCTTTGCATTTTAATTCTAGTTTTTCGTCATAAGAATATTTAAAGAATCTCTTAACATTAATTAAATTATAAATAACATCCATCCTGAACAGCACTTTTATTCTCATATACTTAATATAAATACCGAATTACGTGCAGGACAACTTATTTTAACAGTCGTCGCGTCGCGATCACCGATTATTTAAAATTACAATAAACGTAGGTTTCTACACACTAGTTCGAACTGCGACAAATGCAGCTCAAATATTGCTTTCAGTCGTCGCCTGAAAAGTGTAGGCGAGGGTTGAGCGGGTGTTATCGGGGATATCTTTAAAAGTTCACAGCTCGGAGTAGCACCGGTCCGGTCAAATAAGTGGGACTTGCTATCGCCATGAGATGCGACGGACGACAGATTAAAATAAAGGCGGCCATGCACGAAAACCATCTAAATGAATTTAGATTTTATAAGTAGTGATATTTTTTATTTAATTTTCAAAGTAATTTTGTTTGGAATATTTTGGTGGTTCTGCAGCTCCGCAGCACTTATATACCAACCGCCACTGGTTAAAAGGAGGTTGCAAGTTAACATGTTTTTCACTTTCACTCAGTTGTCAGGTTGTATAAAACTATTTTACGCCTGTAGGATACCAGATGTACTGGTTGATTTTTTATGTGCTTTTTTCTGCGATATAGCTGTTTTTGTCTGGTTCTTCTTAATTCCATTTATGGAGTTTATTGGTATTTTTTCAAAAGCGTTGAAATTTTATAAAATATTTAAAACTATGGACATTACAAACACTGATTTTGACGAACACACTTTTTTAAAAAATATTAGCCGGCAAGTTTTTAATCAATTGATTAAACTTACTGTTTTTTCTCACCCATTAAATCGCCTGTTTCAGCCACTCTGTGGATTCACAGAGTAGCGCTGCAGAGTGGCTCGTCTGGATTGGCCTTAAAGCTCCATGGGGATCTATTGGGTTGTGAAGATCTGGGGCCGTATTTTCGAATTCAATCGAATTTGTTCGCATACGAGTTAACTCGAATGAAAAATTTCGTATACGAATCTGAATCTGTATTTTTGAACATCCTTCGAAATGTTATACGTATACGAGAAGAATTTGCACCGGCAACACTGCAAATTCGAACAACATTGGGCTTAACCTTGATCTGAAGATTCACAGTGTTGCCATACTTTTTTAGTTTATTTCTTGTATAATTTCAATCAATGGTATAATCACAATATTAAAAAAAATAGCCAAAATATTGGCCGGATTCGAATCTTAAGCTTGCATAATATTAGTAATATCGGTTTTGCAAAGTCCACTATTCTGTTTATTATTATTTTTGTATCCAGTATTTACACTGATATTTTACTAGTTTTTTGGTGTTTCAAAACTTTTTTTTAATGCACGTTTATGTAATGTGAGTATGAAAAAATTGAGAATTTACACTGATATTTTACTATTTACCTTTCAAAACCTTACTTTTTGGGTGTTTCAAACTATTTTTTAAATAACTTTATATAATGGGATAGTATGAAAAAATTGAGGATATGGCAACGGTGTCATATGTCAATAGAGCTTAGATCCAATGCTAGAATACGTACATAAAGTTAGGTTAGGTTATATATTCAAACAGTTATTCAAAGCATTATCGTACGGTATGTCTTTTCTTTCCATTAAAAAATTATTTTAAATCAGCCATTGAAAAGAAAGTTCAATGTAAAAATATTGTATACAACAACGATTAAAACTATCAATGACAACTGAAATGACCTTGAAATGACAACAACAAAACAATTCGTATACGAGCATCCAAATTCGAATGGTTCATTCCCATTCGAGTCATCGTATACGAATGGGTTGAATTTGTCTGCCTGTGGTTTAGGTTTTATGTCAGATGATATATTTTTATGTTTCAACAATTTTTTCTTTGATTTTGGACCATGTTGGGTTGGGGGGGGGGGCACTTTTCCCATTTTTCCTACCCGTAGATCCGCCACTGGTGAAGATTAGGTCCTACAACCAAAAAAGTTAAGTTCCCATTTTAGTGGGAGATGCGGGAATGCGGATACACATTTTTTCAAAAATCGTCTTTTTCTGTTATAGCGCCACCTATCCATAATTCGAAAAAATGTCTCGAATACAAGTTACTTATTTTTACTTGACGATTCCAAAACTGCAACAAAAAATGGTGTTTCCTCTTTAGGATTTTCAAGTAACCCCCATCCCATCGCCGTGGGGGGTCGTGTTTGGTGTCATTCGATAGATTTTTGAAAAATATTGAACACATATTTTTTAGTTTTTCGATCTGATGTTCATTTCGCGAAATATTCGCTTTTTTGTGAAATTTTGTGACACCCATTTCCTAACCCCATGCTCAAGTCGTCAGATTTTTGAAATATACACTGGCCTTCATGTAGTTAGCTTACCTTGTCTTAATCTGACGTTTTCGAGTTTTTCTAAGGATATTTTTTTACGGCCTGCCCCCAACGCACGCAACTATATTAAGAGTCCATTATTATATTTAATGACATTGTCATGGTCATCTCCGTCATGGTCAAATTTCAACTCCTTTTAGGAATGTTGTGATATAAGTCTGCAGTCTCCTCAAGGAATATTGGCTTTTAAAATTGTTCTCTATTTTCTAATTATTACTCTTTGGAGGTGTAATCATATCCACTGTTTAATGTTACTTAGGCAAGTCACTTATCACCTACGTATGTGCGTGTGTACGTATGTACGTGTGTGTATGTGAAATTGGATATTTAATGGGTTAGGTGGTAACTTCCAATGCTATTTAAATGCATTTATTTTTTCGAATCCCGAGAAAACTAATAAATGTTTTTGAAAAATTTAAACTCAGAATGAAAGATTACATTATTACCGAGGGCCGAAAGTCTCTTGAATAAACAAAAAATTTCTTTTGAATGAAATACGGTATCCGCCAAAATAAACAGTACCGAAATTAAGAGGGCTGTCAAATTGCGTACGCAAGTGGCATTTATCATATTTGGTATACTTGTCATTAGTTGTCAACTTGACATTACGTTACAGTTAAAATCTTTGTCATTATGGTTCTTTCTACCGAAGAAAAAGTTTTCTTAGTAGAACAATTATTTCCGCTCATACGGAGTTGCTCTGTCTGATCATGGGATAATTGGTCCTTATTTTGTTGAAGACGAGAATGAGCATCCAGTTTCTATCAATCAAGAGCGGTACAGACATAATATTGTGACACCTGTTGTCAGAGATTTAAAGATCTTTTGTCGTGCGCGTGATTTAAGAATCGGTAAGCAATGGTTTCAACAGGATGGCGCAACAAGCCATACAGCCGAACGCTCCATAAATTTGCTTCGTAAACATTTTGGTCAGAGAATAATTTCTTGTCGCACATTCACCGGATTACACACCACCTGATGCCTACGATTGGGGTACGATGAAGAATTCCATATTTCGCTCGGAAAATCTGCCAGAAACTGTAGGAGAACTATTTTCAATATTTGCAGCAACCACTTTTCTTAAATACATGTATTAAACCGGGAGATATTAACAGAACTACAACCACGATTTTCCAAGTCCTGCCCTTTGCAATACTGGAAGGTTAGAAAAAATACTTACAATTTATGGAAAAATCGACGGGTTTCCTGTGACATTTTCCTGTGAAAATTAGATTTTTCATGAGGAAAAAAGTGGGGAGTTGCGATTAATTTCTGAGTCCTGCCATATCCATAGAATGACAGGATACTATCAATTTTATAAAGAAAATTTTTTGGGCAGGAGGGTTGCAAAAGGACTAAGGGAGTATATAGATATACAAACATGTAATGAAAATAATGAAATTTTCATAATTTTCTGAGTCCCACCAACTTAATCAATTAAACATAATTATTTGAAAATGATCGAAAAAAATGTTGGCATTACGTCTCCTAATGTTTAACTGCACTTGTCCCTTTTAAAATTCTGTGGAAAATTTTCACCCTGGTTCCGTGATTTTCTGAGTCATAAAATAAATTTTATTATAAAATAAATAATTTAAGACATTATTTAAAATGGCAGGATGTTTAGTTACACCTTTTTCCTATACATAGTTAAAAAATGTGTAAGAAAATTCGTGGAAAGTTACACGATTTTCTGGGTCATGCCATTTTGCACATATCTCAAGAATGTTAATATAAAGCTTTTTACAAGGAGGCAGGATGGTTGTGTAGTTATTTCGTATATAAAAATAAAATTTTAAGTCTGTAAAATTATTGCTGGTTGTTATACAAACATAATATTCATATCACCACAATTTTATGAATCATGGCATGTCAAGTATGCTTAAAAAACACTAATCTAAAACCGTTTACAACGTGGCAGGATAATCGCAAACATATTTAATACATAAAAATTAATTTTTATATCGTTAAAACAATCGTACGGTATTAAATATTATTTTCCTGAGTAATGTCTAGGAGTTTTACACGCCTTGCAAATCTAATACCAAACTGTAAGATCTTTATTTTAAGCGATTAGATCATATTTGTATCGAAGTAAACGTAATAAAAGTAATAGGAAGAAAATCAATAATTTTACAATTAATTGGTTATAGTAGGGATTGTACCTATTATACAGGGTGTCTAGAAACTCTTCGAACAAATGAAGCCCGGAGATTCCTCAGATAGGTAGGTAATTAAAAAAAAAATTAACTCAATTCACCTAGTCCGAAAATGCTTCCTAATTGCTTCCTAATATTGTAATTAGTTTTTTTTTAAATAGCTCCAGAACACTTTTATGTAGAAAAAAGAAAATTGGTACACCTATTTATCTTTCAGAGATCAATCGATTCCATCAATTGTCAACTTTTAGTACCGGTCATAGGCGTTTGTTTAGGGCAGGGAAACGGATATTTTATCGCATAACTTTTATGTGTTTAACTTTTAAGCATTTTTGACACTGGATTATTAAACTATGGGGTATTCTAGTACTAAAAGGTACTCTTGGTTTAAGTCGGTAGGATACGCCGTGTTTTAGAAAAATCGATTTGAAAAATTTTTCGTTTCTCTAATTTGAACAAAAATAAAAAAGTATTTAGAAAAACGAAAACTGCTACATTTATTTTTTTATCAATATTTTGAATTTCTAGTACCGGTCATAGGCGTCCGTCTTGGGTAGATCAACGAAATCTCTTAACTTGCTTTAATTTTTAAGCATTTTTGGCAGTAGAGTATTAAATGATGAGGTATTCTAGTACTAAAAGTTACTCTTGGTTTAAGTCGATAAATACACCGTTTTTTTATTCTTTTATTCAAATTTTTCTTAAATTCAAAATACGAAAAATTTTAAAATTGATTTTTCTAGAAAACGGTGCATCCTACCGACTTAAAGCAAGAGTACGTTTTAGTACTAGAATACCTTACAATTTAATAATATAGTGACAAAAATGCTTAAAAGGTAAAGACAAAAAAGTTATGCGATAAAATAACCGTTGTCCTACCCAAAACGGACTCCTATGACCGGTACTAGAGATTCGCAATTGATGGAATCGATTTATCTCTGGAAGATAAAAAGGCGGACCAGTTTTTGTGTATCGAAATGGAAGCGTTCTGGAGATATAAAAAAAAACTAATTACAAGGCGCCATCTTCAAAGAGCTGTAGCTCCCTTGAGAAACATTTTTGGATTAGGTGAATTGTGTTAAATTGTCTTAAAATGGTTTTAGGAATCTTAAAATTATATACAGGGTGTTCCATTTAAAAAAACATAAGTTTGTGTCGCCCTGTTAATACGGGTAGCCCTGTATATTAGAAAATATTTTTAAATTATGATCCTATCTTTGCCCCACGTTTTACCCAAATAACTTTTTTTCGTATCTCTTACGACAAACGAGTAATTGGACTTTGTCACACTAATGCCCCACCCTCTATACGAAATAACTATAAAACCATCCTGCCTCTTTGTAAATAGACTTATATTAAGATTTTTGAAACATATGCAAAATGGCATGACTCAGAACATCGTGAAATTTTTCACGAATTTACTTACAAATCTAGGACTCCTGCCGTCTTACCAGAACCGTTTAACCTTCCTACCGAGTACTGAAAAAGTATTGATTGCATTTGAGTATTAAAACTTTTTAAAGGCAGGACTCAGAAAATCACGGAATCAGGGTGAAAATTTTCCGCAGAATTTTCCAAGCGACAAGTATACTTAAACATTAGGAGACGTCATGCCAATATTTTTTTTGATCATTTTGAAATAAATATATTTAATTTATTTAGTTGGCAGGACCCAGAAAATTATGAAAACTTCATTATTTTCCTTGCATGTTTGTATACATATATACTCCGTTAGCCCGTTTGCAACCCTCCTGCCCAAAAAATTTTCTTCATAAAATCGATAGTATCCTGTCATTCTACGGATATGGCAGGACTCAGATATTCATCGCAAAACCCTATTTTTATTTTTTGGGAAAATCTAGTTTTTATACAGGAAAATGTCACAGGAAATTTGTGGATGTTCCCACAGATTGTAAGTACTTCGTCTACCCTTCCAGTACTGCAAAAGGCAGGACTGAGAAAATCCTGGCTGAACTTCTGTATAACATCTGCCGGTCTATATTTAATTATCTTCAGAAACGTTATGAAGCTTGTATACAACGCCATTGTACACATTTTGAACATAGGTATTCATTATAAAAATCAATTCATAAATGTATTTTTCTATATTCGGTACTGTTTATTTTGGCGGACACTGTATTTGAAATTAAACTTCACACTAAATTTTTTCTTTATTTTCATCCCCTGTAACTTATTAAAATAAACATTAAAGAAGTTTTCAGGGACTTTTGGCCCTCGGTAGTAATGTAATCTTTCTGAATAATTTTTCAAAAATACTTATTAGATTTCTCAGGATTCGAAAAAATTTAACGCATTTAAATAGCATTGGACCAAGATTTTGCGCCTACCCCCTTAATCAAAAAATCTATAGTTAATGGCATAGCTGCATCCCTTATGTAATGTGTTGGGATGCAGGTGTTTATTTGATGTATGTATATTATTCACACCTGTCCTATTGTGTCCTATGGACGTTTCCTATTAACCTTTGGGACGTACTGTGTCTTTTTTGTTCTTTTCTCGTAGCACCACAAACCGGGGTGGGTCTTGACTGACTGCACAATTCGCATCCATCTCGAAGGGTCGTCCATGATAGTTGGATCAGTGAATAGCCCCACTGTTCTTAAATGGCCATCGCATTCGAGGACATCCTAAGGGCCTTCTTCCTTTCGAGACTTCCTCCCAGATTAGCTTGGCAAGGCCGTTATAGGGAGTTTATGAACATGGCTTACACTTGGATATCGTGGACGTTGGATATCATTCACCATGGACATCTTGGACGTTGGGATTTAATCTCTTGGACTACGTCGCTAGCCCTATACATTTGTAGGTACGTACTAGGGATGGCATGATGGAACTGAAGCGGGTACGTCGGAATATGTTTCAATCGACTATTCCACGTATTACAAGTGACAAAACTTTGACGGCATCGGTTTCGATTCCAACGCCGGCCGTATAAAATAGTTGAGTACACTTTCCGGAACGACCGGGCAAGGGATTTGAAATGAAACTTGAACTACTGATCTCTCGGAATAGGTACCATAGAAAAACGCATCGACGGCGTCTGTTTCGATTCCAACATCTCACATCTGTTTAATGTGATGGGTTCAAAAGAATTTCAGGTCCATATGCCGGTAACAGATTTCTAATTTATGGCAGGTCTAGTTGTCATTTAAAACTGTTAAAATTTTTACTCTTTCGCATTATGTTTTTATTTATATGACTATAATCCTAATCGATCCTATCTTCTGTAATAACTTAGTGTCTTCATTTTCCATTTGCATAACCGAATTCTGAATAAACCTCGACGTTAGATAAATTAAAAACTCATACTTACATGTAAGAAAAATTTGTTTTAATAGTTGTTACAGTCGGAAAACGTTTGTTATTTATAGAAATAGGCAGCAAATACAAAATAAGTAATTGATGTGATCGTTCATGGGTATTCTTTCATTTTTCCGACTGTATATAGATTTACGAATTGTAGGAAAAATCCTCTAGATTAAAAATACAAAATAATAGGTACCCACTAGTTTGATCGTTTGAATTTGATGCAGCACAAGACAATAGTGGCACAACTAGGAACAAGCTAGGACGATCGATATATCGTCTTTTCACGTCGGAATCAGAAACTCGCATTAGGTTTCTGGAATAGGTATTTGTTTGGAATAGATTCAGTTCCAACCTATTACCGATAAATGCTATTCTGTACCATCTCAGTACGTACTGTGTTGCCGATAAGAAATTCCATTCCTAATCTTTCTTGCGCGGAATACTGGAAAGCTTAGACTTCTTAGAAACATGGAAGTAATCATTATTCCATGGCATTTGTTGGACACTTGATTTTGTGGGCTTACCCATACTTATCATGTACGTTTCGGAGTAGTTCCGTTAATTTCCTATATTAGTAATTTTTTTTTCTTTTAGAAATGGGTCGACATGATGACTTGTGGAGTTTATTTTACATGTTAGTGGAGTTCGTGAACGGACAGTTGCCTTGGAGGAAAGTTAAAGACAAAGAACAAGTAGGATTGATGAAGGAAAAATACGATCACAGGTTATTGTTAAAACATTTACCGTCCGATCTCAAACAGTTTCTCGATCACATTCAAAGTTTGGAGTACGCTGACAAACCCGATTATCAGGTAAGAAAATATATTTTTATGTAGATCTGCTGAAATATATAAATGGTTAGAATGGGTGTTCAGATCTTCCAAAATATGTATATGTTACCGTTAAAACCCGATTTCAGTTAAAACCAATTTACCAGGAAAAACTAGTTTTAACTATGCGCTTTAGACAATTCTAGTTTTAACTAGTCATAACTACATTTGACTGCTAAATTCAGTTAAAACTAGAAATCCCGAATGAATTTCATTTAGAGTAGTTGTAAAAAAAAAAAGAAAACTTGTGTTGGAGTGAAAGTAAAAAGAAAGATATACTCCAACAGAAGTAAGGAAAAATGGAGTAACTAGTGGGACAAAATGGGACAAGAATGAAGAGAGATTGGATGTAAAGAAGAGAGTGAAGTGGCTTCTACGTTGAGAAGCCGCAGTAGGAAAAATACTACTTTCCAGTAGTATTAGTGGAGAAAAGTGGAAGGATAATAGGGATAGAAGTAGAAGTATGAAGAGACAGAGGCAAACGGAATAGAGTTGGCTAGCAAGAGATGCAAGAGAACAACTTGACACTCAAGGATGGATACGGCTAGTTTGCATGCCTGTCGAAGAACAGTAGTTCTAAGTAGATAGTAATGATGACTAAAAGGTACAATAATAAACTAAGAATAATGTACTGAAAATGAATAATTGCTAAAGACAAGAACAAAATAAATAAAACTAACAAATTAGGGGCGCCATGAAAATGATCTTCGATCATTCTCCCACTGCTGTCAAATATTAAATATATTAAACCTGTAATAATGAACATAAAGGAATAATAAAAATAAATGATATACAAAATACATAAATATTTATTAAAAATAACTACTAGATTTAACAATCTCTGAGTTAGACAAAGCATATACTGTGACTCTAAAATGACATATGTTATACAAAAATTACAGTAGGAAAAATGAAAGAATACCCATGAAAGAACATATAAAACACGATGTATTTTCCTGCCACCGTGTCATACAAAAAATTGGCCAGCGCAAGTGCATGTAATAATTATTATTAGATGGACTTGCGCTGGGCAATTTTCTTTGTGACACGGTGACAGGAAAATACAGCGTGTTTTATATGTTCGTTCATGGGTATTCTTTCATTTTTCCGACTGTATAGTTATTTAAGATAACAACAATAATGTTACCTGTTAGAAAATTATATAAGTACCTCCTACTTACATATAGGGTACAACTCACATGAGTCTTCTACCAAATGGTTATAATACGCTTGCTACGTACCACTAAATTGAAACCGACGAAGATGAAAATAATACAAATAAATAGACACAAGCCTGATTACGAGAAAATACTATAATGGATTAAGCAAAAATTAATGAATAAAATTGAAGCGAAGAAATATAATATGAAACCTACTTGAATTTACCGAATGAATGAAGATAAGTAAATGAACAATAAAATATTTGGGAACAAGCAATTAATATTACAAAATAAATATCAAACCAATAATAAAGTATAAAAACCTAATTTTCTGGGACTGATTACCTTGTGCACAATGTAACGTACCATATGATCGTAAATAAGTTTGGGAACCTAATACATTAATAAACAAATATGTTATATAACAAAACACAGGCAGCTAAATCTGAAAAAATATTAATAAACATAGTGCATTACCAAAAGTCCGAAATATAAAACACAAAAGTTCCTCAAATCACCAAACTGAGTGTTCCCAAACAAACCCATTCCTCAAATGTATAACCAAAAGGTTCCCAGAAAATGAGCACTAGGATAGTGCCAAACCATGCTTCCTGTAAGCACTGGTGTAGACCGAAAATGAAGCTGGAACGCTTCGCTTGCTCCCAGGTGACTGACTATGTAGCCGGAATAGGTTCCTCTCAGGTTCGTTTTATATTACTTCCCCAAAAGGCTAAAACAAATATTTCCCAGTCTTAGTTTCAATGTAAAAGTCTAGGAAAAAGTCAAAGGAGAAACTAAGAAGTGGTTTTTAGTATAGATTGTAATGTAAAAAAGGGCAATTAACATACAAGAAAAACATTCATTATTGGATAGTACATGACCAAAATTTGACCTTCAGAGCGAAATATGTGACAATTTCAAATTACAGTAAAGAATAAATATGATTTCTTTAAAATAATTATAAGATACTTATTAGGTGTTGCAATAAATTATACAGATATCAAAGATACCTACAGATAAATAGCTAAAAGTTAAGGTGTGGATTTTCTCTGAATGAGTATTACCTAAAGATTTTGGGTGTGCAAATTGGATTATTTCCAACATTAATTTAGAAATTCATATGTTTGGTTATGTTAATAAAATATTAGAAAAGAATATAGAATTTTCCTGGAAACATTGATTAATCTATATAAAATCCAAATAGAAATTGACTTGAATCCAACAATGAGAATCCCATATTTCACAAAACCGATATACTTAAGCGGTCATAAAAAACCTGACTATGTAAAAAGTAAATAATTACCGGGAGTAAACTCCTAGTGGACTGCCATTTTCCCCGGTTCACGACACAGCTGGTTACTATAATAGTATTTATGTAACGACAAACTGAGAACTGTAGACAAACTTAATTAATTTATGGAGATATTCTCCGCCATTTTGGGTACTGATACTTCACTATTTCGGCTCCACGAGTCAAGTGACGAGCGAAATGTGCTTCTCTCTAAGGTAAACGTCAAACTCTCAGAACGCGAGGTCATATTCGCCACCAGAGGTGTAGAGCATGTTCCGTACATAGAAATGTGACGTCATGTAAGTGGTCCTTTACGAGAAAATTAAAGAAATTAAATAAGAGACCTAAGGAAAATAATTATAAAAATAATTAAAGCGCTAAAAATGATATTATAACGGGGGGACCGTTACATAGTTTATACTATGATCTGCTTTTAAACCAAGAGGAGTAATCCAAATTTACCGCGCCGTAATTCTTATTTGTAATTGGTCCAATCTCAGGCCGGTTTACTCCAAGGTTAATAGATTGGGCGTAGGTTGTCTCGTAACTATAGACCAATCAAATGCTCGCTTTTTAAAGGCGGGAATACGTCACCCGTACGACATTTTTGAAATTGTCATAAGTTTCAATGCTAATAAAACGTTCAAAAACTTAGGTTTTGCAATATATTTTGGGTTTTTTTGGTTATAGATATGTTACCGGCTAAACCCTATTTCAGGACAAACTAGTTTGGTCTAGGCCAAACTAGTTTGTCCTAAGCGCGTTAGGATAAACTAGTATGGCCTAGGCCAAACTGGTTTGTCTTAGGCCAAACTAGTTTATCCTGATATAAATACACACACTTCAGGCCAAACTAGTTTGGCCTAGGCCAAACTAGTTTATCCTGGTATAATAAAGACTCACACTTCAGAATAAGCTAGTATGGCCTAGTCTAAACCAATTTAGCTGAGTCGAAAGTAATTTAGCGAACATGTAAGGATTTTTACATGCGGGGAATTCCCAAATCACGTCCCAACAGGGGTGGCAAAAAAATTATACATCGATATATTGTATCATATGATACATCGAATGAAGATATTGATACGTGCTATAAATCAATATATTCTTGTATAACTAAATAATATAAAAAATAATAAATAAAACGATGAGGTTTTCTCCACAAATTAAAAGAAAGGATACACTTACGAATAAAATCGAGCACGAATTAATATTGTCTTCACCAATTTTGAAAAAATGTGAAAACGTTGAATTATCCTCGTCCGTCTGTCCGTCCGTCCGTCCGTCCGTCCGTCTGTCTGTCTGTCCGTGAACTCAACTCCTCCGTCATTATACCAGGTAGAATGACTAATGAGGTGTCAAATGAAAGCTTATAATCCAAGGATGGTACCAACGGTGAGAAATTTGACCTAGGCTGTCTGTCCGTCCGACCGCGAATGTAACTCAATATTATTGTTTGTTTGTTACGAATAATTATAATTTTAATAAAAATGAATATTTTTCCAAGAACAAAGTATTTTGTTCAATATATTATTTATATTAAGCCATACTAGTTCGCTGAATTACTTTCTTCTTCTTGGCTTTTTCCGATTATGAGTTTGCCCGTTTTCGTCTTCCATAGCACTCTATTCTCCCAGTCGCCATCTCTGAGGTCACTATCTAGCATAGCATTTCCTATGTGAGTTTTCCATCTCACAGCAGGTCTTCCTCTCCGCGGGTCCCAGTCCAGTAATCTTTTCGGCCACCTGTGCTCCGGCATTCTTTGTACATGCCCGTACCATTTCAGGGCTCTACTTTTACTACCACAACTTTTTTGTAATTGAGCATTCTACTTCTATTCTGTTTCATATCTCCTCTGTTCTTATTCTATCCTACCTGGTAATTTGTAGACACCTTCTCTTAAACTCCAATTCAACTGTTGGTATTATTTTTCGTATTATTGTTGTCACTGTTTAGTTAGAGTGTTCTTCCATATCACTCCATGAAGTGCTTTCGTGGCTTGTTTTCTCCGTACTATTTTCATTTCTATATCTTTCATACAAGTGCCATCTCGGTTTATCATTTACCCTAAATACTTAAAAGTCTTACAACTCTTAATAGTGTCGTCTAAACGTACGTTTTAACCAACAACGAATCTGTAATCAATTACTTTCGACTAGATTAAATTGGTATAGACTAGGCTAAACTAGTTTATCCTGATATAAAAATATACACTTTAGGATAAACTAGTTTGGCCTGAAGTGTGCGTCTTTAATATCAGGATAAACTAGTTTGGCCTAGGCCAAACTAGTTTGGCCTGAAGTGTGTGTATTTATATCAGGATAAACTAGCTTGGCGTACGCGAGATAGGACAAACCAGTTTGGCCTAGGCCATACTAGTTTATCCTAACGCTCTTAGGACAAACTAGTTTGGCCTAGGCTAAACTAGTTTGTCCTGAAATCGGGTTTGGCCGGTAACAAATATATTAAGTGGTTCTTATATTGATAATTATATCAATTTTTCCCTTAAAAATCAATAGTCTGCGGACAAAAAAATAGAATTGATTTGAAGAAGATTTAACATTTATTGTGTGTTTTAAATGGAGATAACAGTTAAATTCGTACAAAAACCCAAAACAAAAAGTAGAAAAAGTTTAGCAAAATTACATACTTACTTATTATGGTTTTTCTGGAATGTGCAGCATTTTTATCATGTAGTCATAGGAAAAAAAACTAAACTAATAATGTAAATAATTTATTTTTAGATTAGATTAGATATACGTATTAATTAAAAATTAAACAAATAAACAATATTAAAGAAAATTATATAGAAATATTCGGAAACGCAACCACAACATAAAAAAGAGGGTTAGGTTTGAACCACAAACAAAAACTGTCAAGTGTCAACCTTGACTTTGTCGTACGAGTGACGTAGTCCTTCCCCTACCTCTCGCTTTCGCCCACATAGTTACGAGATAACCTACCTCCTATCTATGAACCTTGGGTTTACTCCACTGTTATGAAATTTTGACACTCATGACATTTATGAAATTTTGACACTACTGGCATTTCATAGGTTAATTAAGTTATATCGGCTATTTTTTGTCTCTTTTGCATTATTATTTACTACTATAGAACTCTTTAGCGACGTATTAGTACAATATAATATGTATGGATTACCGTCGAAGGCCGATATGATCAACCAAAAAAGAAGATGTATTTGGTGATTTTTCTAGTGACTATCTTGGGTGTGAATCTGTCTTTTTAGTTTACTCCTCCTGGTTTAAAAACAAACCATAGTTCAAACTAATTTTTACTGGAATTACTAGTGAATACCAGTTAAAATCGTTTCGAGAAGAGACAAATACGATTTGGCTTGTTCGGGTAGTGTTAATGACGCCCGTTGGTAACAAACTAGTGTGTGTAACTGTTGATTGTTCTGCATCGTTTTTATTGGTTATATTACACTACTGTGTATTATTCACCGAGTGATAATGTCGAATAACAGGTTGAGAGAAGAACACGGAAAGAACGTTTTTTGGAAAAGATTTTACAAAAGGAAGAGACCGAGCAGAAAGAAAGTCACTACAATGTTGTGACCAAAAGCATGAATAATAAATGGATGGCCGAAGTACAAAATGCTGAACTGTCTGCCAAGAAAACGCCGTTACAAAATCGAAGACTAAAACGATTGAGAATTATTGAAGTTGGCGAAATAAAAAAGTTGGCTTCTAGAATTGATCCCATCAAATATATGTACCTGCCGAAGACATTTTTATAATTTAAGTAGTTCACGTTGCTACTGTTCATGGAGGGCGGGATAGGTTGAAGACTGAAACCGCCAGATATAACAATTAATATGATAAATACTTTTATACCAATGTATGAAACCTGCCAACGGAAGAAGAGTAAAAATATAAAAGCGAACAGGGGTCTTGTTGCATTCAGAAAAATAGTCGCTTTCAGGTAGATTTGATCGATATGCAATCACAAGAGGATCATAGCTACAGGTGTATTATGGTTGTTCAGGAGTTGAGATCGGAAAATAAAGAATCTGGTGTTGAAGAGGCCGGTCTTAGGGCGAGGCCCCATTAGTGCTTTGTGTAATCAAATACTTTTGCACTATCTTGGCCACGTGCGGTCTCACAATATCTTGCTGAAGGATAAATTCTGGAAGGTAAAGTTTTCAATCCTAATAGCAACATTAATAATATTGAAAAATATTAAAAATAGTACTAAAAGGTTTTTAAATTGAAAACTTATTGGTCCATTTTCCTGGTAACACCTCCAAGGCTTCTACAATTTGCAAACCAGATGGATGCTGCAGTGAAGACAAAGGGAGGGAATTCTAAAAAGTTGCAATTCACAACCCCCGTCTGCACCTTGGTAAAGTTCAGCAGGCCTACGCCTCTACGATGATGACTCCAATAAGCGCCGAGAATCGTGGATTCAGAGTGCTGGACTGAGCTCCGTATTCTAAGTGAAAAATGAGATTGTTTTGCCTTCGCATTGCAACTGAATAAAAATGGTATACATTTTTATTTTATTTTATATTAGTATTACTCCTATAGAGTAACTAGGTCCATTTTTCCGTTGGAACTTTACCAAGCTGCAGACGGGGGTTGTGAATTGCAACTTTTTAGAATTCCCTCCCTTTGTCTTCACTGCAGCATCATCTGGCTTGCAAATTTTAGAAGCCTTGGAGGTGTTACCAGGGAAATGGACTAATAAGTTTTCAATTTAAAAATCTTTTAGTAATATTTTTCAATATTATTAATGTTGCTATTAGGATTGAAAACTTTACCTTTCAATTGCCAGATGATACTAGTCACCTACTCCATACACGTCAGTTGCAATGTGGGGATAAACTTTCATGGTTTGGTCTACGCCTCTCCGATGATGACTCCAATAAGAGTCGAAAATCGTCTATTCAGAGTGCTGGACTGCGCTCCCTGTTCTAAGTGAAAAATAAGATTGTTTTGCCTTCGCATTGCAACTGAATAAAAATGGTATACATTTTTATTTTATTTTATATTAGTATTACTCCTATAGAGTAACTAGGTCCATTTTCCGTTGGAACTTTACCAAGCTGCAGACGGGGGGTTGTGAATTGCATAGTGTAGAATTCCTTCCCTTTTGTCTTCACTGCAGCATCCATTTGGCTTGTATATTGTAGAAGCCTTGGAGGTGTCACCAGGGAAATGGACCAATAAGTTTTCAATTAAAAATTTTTTTAGTAATATTTTTAATATTTTTCAATATTATTAATGTTGCTATTAGGATTGAAAACTTTACCTTTCAATTGCCAGATGACGCTATTCAAGTGAAAAATAAGATTGTTTTGCCTTCGCATTGCAACTGAATAAAAATGGTATACATTTTTATTTTATTAGATAAATTCTGGATCCATATTTTCCGCAAATGGGACAACATGTGGTTCAAGAACTTCGTTAATGTACCGCTGTCTCATCATAGGCCCTCGCCGAATAACTACTAGGTCAGAGCGGCAATTTAAAGTTATCCTACCTCAAACCATAATTATTGAACCTTCGCCAAAAGCCTGGTTTTCTTGAATTGTGGAATCCAAAAACGCAAGCCTGTCCTTCTCCATATTCTAACACGTACATCAATGATTTAAAAGAAATCTGGACTCGTTAGTAAACATCACGTTACTCCATTATGCCATGGTCCAATTCATGTGGTTTTCTGCAAAAAATCGTCTGGCTCTACGATGTGCAGAGGTCAAAGGAGGTATTCTAGCTGGCCTTCTTATATTCAACCCATGTTCGTGAGACCGATTACGTATAGTTTGAGTATTTACTCTTGTACCCGTAGCTTCTATCAACTTATTTTGTTGCTTTCGAGCTGTACTTCGACGACCTCTGATCGTCGAGAAATCCAGGAATGAGATTTTTTTTTGTTATCTGTCAGTTTGAATTGATCAAAGACCAATGTCCAGTTTTTTTAAAGACATAACAATATTACTCGAAATAATTCGTTCTCTAGATTTGGTTGAAGCTTTGAAACTAACTTTGATCTTTCCAGATGCTGATATCTTTATTCGAGCGGTGCATGAAGCGCAGAGGTGTTAAAGAAACTGATCCGTACGACTGGGAGAAACCATCTCAGACCGACAACCAAGTGGTTACGCAGCAACCAGTGACGGGTACGACCACTCAACAAGCTACAGCTCCAACGACAGTTCCAAGACACACCCGACACACTCCTACAACGGATAACAACCAGGAGAATATAGAGCCCACGGACAACAAAGAGGTCAGCACGTTGAATAACTGTAATAACCTTTTTCTGTTTTTATTTTGCATGGTTTTATTTTTATTTATACTGGTGATGGTTTGGTGTTACAGGTTACAGGTTCTTGAGGTCTGTAACCTTGAAAATATATGCGCGTCCCTACTGGCAAGAAGGTTATGATAACCAATGAAGTAAGAATCTTCTTAAGAATATCTTTCGGTAATTCAGTAAACCGTAAAATAAATATTGAACAATATTTAGGTACAACAAGTGTACTGTACTCGTCTGACTTCGTCTTACTTTGTAAGCAAGACACAATTTGACTGTATTGTCACTACAATCCGTACTTCTTTTTCTTTAAGTGCCTTCTCCTTTAAGAAGTTTGGTATCATCACGGCTAGCTTCACCTTTGATAATGCTGCTCTTAACAGCTCAACAGAGTTACAATTGTACCATGGTCTCCAATAGGGAACTTGCATAAAATTTTATATTCGAAAAAAATGTTATAAATCACTACAGAACATAATTTAAAACATGTATCAAAGATAAAAAAAGTTGTTTTTGTGTCCCGTTTGGCCCCTAAAGACGATTCTAAATTCAAATTAAAGCAACTAGCCCAAAACGCGTCATGACGTCATACGGTTAATGTTTACATTCTGCACCAACAAAGTAAACAAAATTGTATATAATTTTAAATTAGACATTATAAACGTCAGTAGAAAATACATTTATTTGACGTCACAAGTGTTTTTGATCGTTTGAACTATTCATAGAAAACTTGTACTTTTACAAAATGGTTTTATTTTCCATAGTAAACCTTTTTACCTTTCCTTCAAAATCTGTATCAAACTCCAATCTCAACAAACGGGTATATATTATTACAATGATATACGGTAAATGTCATTAGAATATAAATATTTTTCCCTTATTCCGCGACGATCGATGAGCTGGCCAAATACCCAAGTAGGTGGAGGCCAATAAACTAAAGAAGGAGAAGAATAATATACCAAAATATAACGTGAAGTCACATTTTTAAACAAAACTGAACATTATTATGTAATAAAAAAAATGTGCAAGTTCCCTGTTGTTTAGCCACGATATATATCGTCCGCCTATGCCTCTTTTGCCCAGTATCTTTCCCTGTATAATGATCTGCAGTAACGCATATCTTTCACCTCTGGAATACTGCAAGTTTCTTATTTTAATTATATTTAACATATCCTTTTCTTCTTTTCTTTATCGACCCAACTAGTTTTGAAAATTCTTCTATAAGCCCACATCTACAACGCTTCTATTCTGTTACTTATATCCTTTTTAGCGTCCAAGTTCCCATTTCATATAATAACACAGAAAATACAGAACTTATTACGAGCCGTAACAACTATTGGAATAAGCAGTTATTTGGCGAATAAAATGCCAATTTACCGAAATTATTTTGTTTAATTTTTTTTTTAAATGTAAATATGAAATTAACTACATTTTTTATGATGTATGGAATTATTTCTACGGTTTAATTATATATTTTATTTTGAATACTGTTCAATTAATTGTTTAATAATCGAAATCTGTTAACAGCTAAATATTGGAACATTTTAAATTTTCCTCGCGTTTTAGCGTGCCTGACGAGAAACGAGTGAAGTTTTATCAGCTTGACGGAAAGAAGGCTTCGAAATCAAACATACGAGTAACTAGTTTGTTTTCAACAATAATTATAACGCGTCATTTGAGTTTGAATAAATTAACAGGGGAAAACAATGCTTGAAATTTCCAGTGAATTAACTGTAGCAACAACTACTGTGTTTAATATAATTAAGAAATATTTTGAAACTGCCAGTATTGATGTTCGCGGCAAAAGCTCAGGCCGTCCAAAAGCTGTTTCTCAAAGGAATGTCAGACATTTAATCAGAATACGTAACTCGGGAAGAAGAAATACCTACGAGAAGTAACTGCTAGATGGAATAGAGAAACTGGGATGGGGATGAATGTTTCCAGAGAATGCTGTCGCAAATATATCCACAAAAGCGGTCTTAGTTTTTATAAGGCGTGTTTGATAGGTTCTTATTTGCGATATAAATTTTCTATTTTTTTATTTATTTGAATAGGCCAAAGAGAAACCATTGTTGACGGAAACTCAGAAAAGGAATAGTTATATTTGGGCTATATCTAAACTTTCGTGGACCAAACTTGACTGGGACAAAGTAATCTATAAAAAATCCATAAGGAAAAAGTTTTCCTGTAGTTGGCTGTATACCATGTAATACAAAAAACAGTAAAATCCTGTATAAAAGGTATATTTAAAATCCCTCATAAGGGCCACATCAAAATCACATTAGTTTTCGACTAGTTTTCGACTGGTTTACCAGTCATCATCAGTGCTTACGTGCAATGTACATGCTAACCACCAAGATATTATTTAACAAAAATATGTGGGTCAAATCCCAGTAAAAGTAGTCCGTCAAAGGAACATTGGTTTAAAATGCTACATTAAGCGTGGATGTTTCCGGCAAGTGTCCGGCCGTCATACTTTCAAAATGTGAACAAGTCAAATCCACAGCTCAGATGTTACCTAGGGCAGATTAGCAAAATATTTTAAACATCCACGCTTAATGTAGCATTTTAAACCAATGTTCCCTTGACGGACTACTTTTACTGGACTTTGACCCACATATTTTTGTTAAATAATATCTTGGTGGCTAGCATGTACATTGCACGTAAGCACTGATGATGACTGACAAACCAGTCGAAAACTAGTTATGTGATTTGATGTGGCCCTTTTGAGGGATTTTAAATATACCTTTTATACAGGATTTTACTGTTTTTTTTTTAAGTAATCTATAGCGACGAAAGCAAATTTGATGTCTGTGTGGGAGATTACCGAAAGCGTGTGATTAGGGAAAAGACAGAAGCATTCCATAAAGATTGTCTCAAAGGGCCTGTAAAGTTTCCACAGGGTATCATGGTGTGAGGGGTGTATGTCGGCCAAAGGGGTGGGAACTTTACATTTTACTGAAGGCATAGTAAACGCAGTCAAATATCAAGATATCCTTGAACATTCGTTTTTACCAAGTGCGGCAACGTTATATCCATACGTAGATTTTATTTTTCAACAGGATGGAGCCTCATGCCATACGGCTCAATCTACCACAAAATGGATGGGAGAACATGACATTAAAGTTTTGTCACATCCTTTAGTAGCCCGGATCCTAATACAATAGAGACACTTTGGCACAAAATGAAACAACGCCAAAGAAATATGGGATAGTTTCACCCCTGAATTATGTGAAGGCCTAGTTGATACAATGCCTTATAGAATTCACACTGTTATTCAAGCTAAGGGCGACGTTAAGCCTTATTAATTTTTATTTTAATTTTTTAAAAACCGCGTGCTTCAATATATAGTTGTCAGCATTTTTTGATTATCCAACAATTAATTAAATAGTAATCAACATAAAATATATAATTAAATTGTAAAAATAATTCTACACACAAAAAAGTTGTTAATTGCATATCTACAATTATTAAAAAAAAATTAAATAAAATAATTTTGGTAAATTATCATTTTATTTGCAAAATAACTGCTTGTTCCAACATATATGTAGTTGAAATAAATGGCGACTCGATTCTAGTTTTCTGTTGACCTAGATATCAAAATATCAACAGGCACCGCTGGGAAATATTCCAAAAATGCGGTTCAGAGAAACTATATGAAACGAGTCTTTGTACTCTTATACAGAGTATGGCATTAGTAAAAATACAAAAATAGACCCCTAAAGGGGGATGGCAGGAGACAGATTTAAATCAAAACTAAACCGTCTATTTTTGTATTTTTATATATGTAGTTGTTAGGGCTCGTATTGAATGTTGATAGGGCTTTTCCTATACGTGTTTTGATGTCCTGTGTAATCTTTGTTTTCGGTTACGAGTTTTCCTAAGTATGTATATCTGTCTGTCTTTTGAACGAGTTCGTCCCTAATCCATAACGTGTCTTGTTGCCGTGTCTTTGCAATGATCATGAATTTCGCCTTTTTTATATTTAAAGTAAGTCCGGCCTCTTCGCTACTATCTACAATCTTATTCATCAGAACCTGTATTTCTTCAACCGACTCTGCGATTACTACGTATCATCGGCCTATCTGATGTTATTTTTATAAGTTCTCCGTTGATTTTAGTTTCACTTGATGTTTCCTTTAGTGCTTTCTGAACTATCTCTTTTGAATATAGTTAAAAAGCAACGGAGAAAGTATGCATAGCTGCCTTACCCCTCTTTGTATTTATTTTTATTCTGATAGTTCGATGCCAACATTTACAGATACAACTTGATTAAAGTAAAGGTTTGATATTATTCTAATATCTTTCATTTCCAGATTTTCATCTTGAAGTAGCTGTAGGTCTAGATTATGTATGACTTTGTCAAATGCCTTGTTGTAATCAAGGAAACAGATATAAAGAGGTTGGTTAACATCCACACATCTTTGCGCCAATGCATTAAAGGCAAACAAGTACTAATATCTTGCTCCAGTTTTCTGAAAATACTTTGATGTATAATTTTCAAGAATATCTTTAGAGTGTGGCTCATTAAGCTGATGGTTCTGTGGTTACAGCATTCTCTAGCGTTGGCATTTTTCGGTAAAGTTACGAACGTCGACTTACCCTCTAACAGGCCAAATCGTAAAAATTATCTGTTGAAATTGATATTTTTTTTTCAAGTAAATATAGGCAAAAATAACTTATTTTTAAATTTTCTGCTAAAAATCTTGTCTAGAATAAGTGCTAGGTGAGAAATAGTGAAGAACGTCTACAGACGGTCTTGTCGGGTTATGAGTAAAAAATAAATTTGGTAGATGTGTATTATAAAACAAGATTTATTAAGAAAAATTAGTATATAACATGTTATTTTTTGATGGTGGTAATCCCAAAAACAATTTTTACCGACTGTGCCGCCACGGGCGCCCATATAAAAATTTTCAGGGGGGGCAGACGTGAAGATGTTGTACATTATATTTTGTATACTTTGGATAACCATATATATAGTTTACAGCACCCGAAAAGCTAGGGGGGCCACGGCCCCCCCATGCCCATGGGTATGGGCGTCCATGTGTGCCGCATAAATGGAGGTCACATTTGAAACAAACAAGTTGCGTATCAGATTTTTTACACAGCTTACACCTCTTCTTGCCTTTTCGATCAACCCAAACTGGAAAATGGTTTTCACCATCAAAACGTACAGCAGCAACTTGATGAACCGCTTTTTCCAACACCAGATGAACTAGTTTTACTAGAAGAACCAGGTTCACCATTTCGAGCTGATGATGGTCGACCTACATTTCGTTTTTCCTTGAAAGTAACAAGGCCAGATGCTATCTCTTCACGGAATTGTGGAAGAGATAGAGGCCTCTCTCTCCTCTTCGCAACAGTCACTGGAATTATTTGCCTTTTCGGCACGTATACGTTTATATAGTATGAATGCATTTGTGGCGGCATTGTCGACAAAATGATAGAATATCCGCATCAGTTGTATAAGCTTCAAGCATTTCCTGAATGCATTCGCCAATAACTTGTGATTTAGCCTCTGATACCTCGGATAGGCTGTAAGGCTTTTCAGGCTCAATACTATCATCAACATAGTCGGGATCCACATACTATCGTCACTACTATAAATGCTATCGTCGATTTCAACGGAATCAATAAAGTCGAATAATTGTTCATCAGACAATTCTTCCAAATTGATTTTGTTCTTATGGTTACGATTTAGACGATGCATCTATCACAGAAAAGAAAAATAATAGAACAACAGGAAAATAAGCATGTTCCTACGCACAAAAAGATAACAAAATTTCATACTGAAGGGGATATTTTTTATACGTAAACCGGCAAGACCGTCTTGAGACTGTCTTGGTATTTTTGTTTATAAAGCCTATTTACACAATAGTTTTTAGTAAAAGTTTATTATATTACTGAAACATGAAATATACTTACCATAAAATTATCAAGTTGATCACTTTGATCTAAACGTGTTTTTTGACGATTTAAAAATAATGTTTATGAAGAAATAATTTTCACTGCCACTTTATGGGATGTTAGCACTTGACTAACGATAATAACGTAATCGCGATGCCAGAATGTGTTTAGTTGTATCGAATAACATCAAGTAAGGTTTTTTAAAGAGGCATGTCGTTACTGTGGCAGCAAAAACCATTCGGTATAAGTTTTATAAGCTAAAATGCAAAGACCGTCTTAAGACGGTCTTGCCTGTTAGAGGGTTAAGCTATTCTCTTGGAATGATGCGTGTATGGTCCTTTCATGAGCATTTTTCAGTGTGTCACAAATGATAGAAAAAAAGGTAAATCCGTGATAATACACATTTATAACATTTATTCTAACATGACATTTTAGTTAAATCTGACAGTTGTAACATTTTATTTGCAATTTGGCATAAAAACAAATCAATTGTGTTTATTGCATTTATAAAATGGTATTTTCTTTGATTTCTATAGTCTTATAAATTGTACAGATTATATTCGTGGATATATTATATAATTCGTAAATTTTTTTTTTCGATTATAGCGCCATCTATCGACAACTAGAATAAATCTTATAAATGTCTGTAATTACCGACGTGCCTTTTTTCTGTCACATACAATTTAATGCGTTAGAAAGAAATCGAAAAACTGTGACGCACTGAAAGATGAGAAAAAGAATATCATATATGGTGTTAAACAAGTCTTTTAGTATATCTATTTGATCTTCTCCGATTAATTAATTAATCTCTGCTGGTATCTCGTCAGGATTTCTAGCTTTATTATTTATTTATTATCTTTACTATCTAGTGCATAGTTCTATCTTTCTGGTTTGCTTCTCATCTTTATTCCGTTATTATCATTTATCGTTTCCATCTTTCTATTTTCCATCTAATAGGATTCTACTGTGACGATATTTAAAAACGAATGCGTTATTTGTAAAACTGTAGAAAGTCGGTTCTGCGCCTTTATGTGAGAAAAGCAGCTACCTCGATTTGCTAATGAAATTTATTATTATAACAATAACTTACATTGACCTACGTGGTTAGCTTGCCTCATTTTTATACCTCTACCCTTTTGTATTACGGCAGTAACATTCTAATTGATTTGTTTTCAACCTTTAGTTACTATTGCTTCTACACAGAGGGCGTACTTGTGTCGTCTTATTATAACAACAAAAAATATAAAGTAAAGTAAATCCTATTGACAATGTAAAACAGCGGCCGCTTTATTTTGTGTTTAATTGGTCCAATATATTTCTGAATTCAGATATTTAAGAACACAAAATTATACCTAAAATACTTTCTTTTCAACAACTTGTCGTTGCATTTCCATTCAGAATCATTAAGCTCCAAGTTATATGTTATTGAAGTAAAACTTCATTTAACTCACGCTGTTAACATAATTTATTTCCTTGCTCCATAACTTGCGGAGAAGTCCTCTTTTGTTTCTTAGAGGAGGTTGCTATGAAAATACTCTTCTCGACAAATCTGATTCCTCCGTGTTATCTAGGGCCGAACCATTTGAGATCTCCTTTCTAGATCTGGTCAAGAATTGTTGCTGACCTATTTTTTCGTTACTTATCTCATAACATTTTAACTTTAATCTAGAAATTCTAAGAGATTGTCATATGGACTGCATCAACATGGTTTTACCAATTCCCGCTTTAGTAGTTTTGCTGAAGTTCTTTTTCTACCAAATCCAATTTAGTGCATGTATGGTTTTCCATGTCTCTTCAACTCATAAATTCCTTATATTGCGATTAACCTTTCTCATCCATTATCCCCTCAAGGTACGGAAAAATGTTTCCATCATTTTTATGACCGAAACTGATGTTTAAAAAAGCAATGAAAGGCCACCTTATTTTTGTTTGTCAATGCTGAGTATAGGTGTTGCCATGCGTAATAAATTTCCGTACTCTTGGTAAGTTGTAAGGTTTGATATTAAGGCCGTAGTGTAGGCTTAAAGCTTCTTCTTCCTCTTCTTCTTCTTATTCGTCTTCTTTTTGTGTAGACATGACTCTGTTTTTTCAATGTGCATCCAGTGAAATGTCATTCCACCGTTTACGTGGCCTTTTCACTGATCATCTTCCTATTGGGGAACCATCTCTCGCCATCCTTATCACTCATTTTGTTGTCATTAGCCGTATGTCGTCGTTCCATTCTACCCTTCTGTTTCTTACCCAGTTATTAATGTTAAGTTTAAACTTATGTTAAGTTTAAAATAAAACGATTAATTTTTATCTCCAAAAATTAATGTTCTCCATCTTTCATCTCCGTCGGATATCTGTACTCCTAGCTCTGTCACAGTGTTTTATCATCGAAGGGTTTTCATCTCTGCTGTTTCTAGCACTCTTTTTGTCCTCTCTGTGTCAGGTCGTGTTTCTGCCGCGTATGTCATTATTGGTCTGATGACGGTTTTGTAAATGCTGTTCTATAATATACTTTGTGCCGAAAAACTAAAAATACATTGTGGTATACATTTTACTGTTTGCGGGGGACGCAATTAAAATTATGATTGAAAATTGGGTCGAGAAAACTGAAAGGTCGAGAAATACTGGACTAAGCATTTTTTTAAGTCAGTAGTAATTTATTTTTGGTATGCCTAGGGATTTTCAGATCTACGAAGATTATATTTGTAAGTGTTTGAACCCTATTAATCATCTTCTTTTCAATTATTTATTGTAAAGTCAAGTAATTATCAACACAAGGATGTCCTGGAGTAAACCCGATTTAGTCATCTCTGATATCAGTTTAGACCACATTTCTTCTTACAGCTTCACTCGACTACGGTTTATATCCATTCTCCCAAATATATTTTTTACTTTATATAGATTTAACGTTTGAATTCATTGATATGTTTCATTCCAGGCCCAAATAGACGCCCGAAGACGTATAGAAACAGAAAATACGGCGCCTTTAGTCACCGATACACAGATAAATGCAACGAGGGCGACCGTTGATAAGAACTGCAATGCTACAGCTGTGGAACAAGTTCAAGGTACTTATGAATTTCTTAAATGATTGGTTTGTTCTAAAATTTAATTTTGAAACTGGTACAGGTGAACCGGAATAGGAATAGCTGTGAACATACTGTGCGCGGTAACAAATTTCAAATTACGGCAGAGAACGCTCAGTTGATCGATAACTGCTTAGCTGCTTATGTGGATAGTTTTACTATAGGGACGATTAGCAACTTTGACAAGTTTTGTGTAAAATCTCAATTTCTAATCATTTTTAATAATAGGCCTGGATCCCGCGTACCAAAAAAAGTTGATTAATACCAAGCTAAAAATTTGTTAATAGCTTAACGGTGCCTCGTCGGACAAACTTTGATGTATGGGAACACTGGAACAGGGGAAGTTTTAATTGTGGAACAGGTTAAAAATTTGGAATGTCAGACTACAGTCGGACAGAACTTCCAATTGATCCCTTTCATTAAACTCTCATGCAAAAATCAGGCTGCTATTTATCACCAAATGGGAATTAAAATGAGTGGAACACGTAGAATATGTCAAATGACAGGAATTATGACAGGTGATAAATAGCAGTCTGATTTTTGCATCAGAGTTTAATGAAACGGTAACAAATCAATTGGAAGTTCTGTCCGGCAAAATGCATGGGACGTTTTCGTAATCTGACGTTTCAAATTTTTAAACTGTTCACAATTAAAACTTCCCCTGTTCCAGTGTACCCGTACATCAAAGTTTGTTCGACTAGACACCGTTAACCCATTAACGGCCGAGACAATAAACAAAGAGAAATTTGGCAATTTATTTATTGGAGCAAAAACGCATAAATTAAGACTAATTTACAACCAAACAGATTTTTTGTTTCTCGTGAGAGGAAAAACAGATGGGTGCGTATACTCACCTTTGGCCGAATATGGGTACAATTTTTAATAAAGGAACATATTGTATTTTAAATGTAAATTAAATTTTAAGATGAAAATTTTCGAAACATTCGGGGTGTAGATGCAGTCTACACTTTTTACATAATTAAATAGTATTTTGTACATCATAATAGTATTGTACATCCGACATTTTTTTCTTTCGCTATTATTGTCTCTTTGACTATTATATGGCCAATATTGTCGAATTTAGTTTCATCTGGTAAAGCAAATTTAGACGAACGTCCGTGTACTGAGTTTGACACTGATGTAGCGGTTTCTTCACTATTCTTTGCATACCCACTATGTAAGTTAAGAACCAATCTCGAACGAAACTACAGTTGGGAAATTTTATGGTAAAACAAATAAACAAAAGGAAAGTGTCAAACTGATTCAAGTTAAAAAGAAAACAAATATGACGTTTAGAGCACCCAGAAATTCTATAAATAGTGAATGAAGTGTAATGACGTCTAACGAAAAAATATAGTATGGTTTCGGCCAAAGGTGCGTATACGCACCCTTCGTGTAAACATGCAATTATAGGCCTTATTTTGAAAGTATGAATGAATAAGTTTTACAATAATAAAAACTTAAACATATTTTTATGACTATAGCATGCAAAATATGAATTATGTTTATAATTAGTTTCGGAAACAAAAGTTGTATGAAGATATGCTTAAATCATTAAATTATGTAAAATCATAATAGTCTTAAAATATTTAAAAAGTAATATTTTTGTTAAAAGAAAAATGATACTATATACCTCAATCTATTGAGATGTTACTTCAACAAAAAGTAAACATTAAAAAAAATATCCTGGGTCCAAAAAAAATTAACAATAAAGGTTGCGTTTACGCACCTTTTGCTGTAAATGGATTACACCGTTAAGCTATTAATAAATTTGCAGCTTGCTATTAATCAACTTTTTTTTGGTACGCGAGATCGAGGCTATAATAGTGATTTCTAATCATTTTTGTTTTAATAATAATTACATATAACCATTTTGAAAAATTGGACAAAAAATAATTCCAATCGTTAGTTTTAGTAAATACAATATAATTGTCATAAAATTCCACAGAATGGGTACTAGGTAAGAGATATTCAAATTGAAATCATTTTATTGCCTATGGCATTAATTAGCAAATAGTAAAAACGGGTCGAGACAGCTTACTTTGTTATATTATTATTATAAGATTTATATTTATCACCTTAAAATTCGGAAAACATTTTAGGACATAAATATTTTAATATTATTCAGATTACACGGAAATTATCTTGTCAAAGCATATTAAGATTATTTCTATAGTATAATAGTTTATTTATTATAAGGGGCAACAATAACAGATTTTACACAGAGAGAAACACCAGAAGTTTCAACAATTTTGCCGTAAAAAATAAATATAATATCAATAAATAATGTTGTTCTGAAGCTATTTCCTTGTGGCATTTTTATGATTAATTATTTATATGGGAAATAAGCCACAATTAAGTATTGAAGATTTACTTTCCGGAATGATATCAAATTCTGATTTTGATCGAATTATTTTTAGTTTACACATAATTTATGAAAATTCATATCAGAAACAAAGAAATATACATTTAAATAAATTTAATAATCTTTTAGAACAAAATAGTTTACATACTTTTGATAACCTAAATAGAAATAATGACATATTAACGACAGTTGTCAATCTATCAAATAGACATTTAAATGCAACGGAAAATTTGGTATTGTCAAAAGGTTTAAACTATGCTGTTACTCATCCATCTATTCCAAAATTAGACATAATCAGCTCAGTGGAGAAAATATCCCAGTGTCTACCAACTCATGAAAAAGAACAATATAGGGTACTATGTAAACTTGAATTGGAAAAGTCTAATCAAATTGAACAGAACATCAGCAAAGAGGAAATGAAAGCTTTAAAAACTTTAAGAAATGATACTCCATAACAATCCTACCAGCGGATAAAGGCAATGCAACTGTTATAATGAATAAAATACAATATGAGGACAAAATTACAGATCTAATTACAAATGGACCTTATAGCAAATTAACGAAGGATCCAACGAAGACACTGGAAAACAAAATATATAGAACTTTATTCAAATTTAAAAATGATCTAACATACTATCAAAGAAAATTAATGACACCTCACTATAGTAAGACACCACATTTTTATGGAGTGCCGAAAATTCATAAAGCGAACATACCACTTAGACCCATTTGTAGTACCATCAATTCTCCTTGTAGTGAACTATCAAAATTCTTATTAAACATTCTAAAACCATTTGCTAATAATGATGACACTTTTATAAAAAATACAAAACATTTTTTAAACAAATTATCAACTATTGAATTTAATCCAAATAATATTTTAGTAAGTTTTGACATAAACAGTTTATTTACAAATGTACCATTAGATAAAACTTTAAACATAATCAAATCGAAATTAGAGAATGATAATACATTGGCAACTAGGACAAGACTAAATGTATCAGCTATAATGGAGTTATTGACATTATGTACCCATAATACCTATTTTCAACTAAACAATGAATTCTATAAACAAAATTTTGGTCTAGCAATGGGCTCTTCTTTATCTCCATTATTGGCTAATATATTTATGGAGGATTTCGAAACTAATATTATTTCTAAACAAAATTTAAAACCCACAGTATGGTGGAGATATGTAGATGATGTGTTTTCAATATGGCCTCATAGATCAGAATTGTTGGATACGTTCCTGAATATTATAAACGATCAAGAAGAGACAATAAAATTTACAATGGAAAAGGAATACAATAACAGCCTACCTTTCCTCGATGTTTTGATCTCAAAGAAGGATATTGGATATGAGACTCAAGTGTATAGAAAACCAACACACACCAACAGATATCTCAATTACAAGTCAAATCACAACATCAACGTTAAAAAGGGAATCATTAAATCCTTATATGATAGAGCCAAAATTACTTGTTCTAACGAAAATTCCTTTTTAGCAGAAAAACAATTGTTAACATCTGTTTTATTAAAAAATGATTATCCTTTATCGTTTATAAATAAGGAATTATCAAGATTGGATCGAATGGAACAGAACAACTTAGAACGGGATCCTACAACATTCACCAGAAATAATACGAGGAAAATATCAATACCATATATAAAAGGACTATCCGAGAAACTTAAAACAATAGGAAATAAATTCAACATTTCAACAACATTCAAAACAACAAACACTTTGAGATCTATTCTATCTAAAACTAAACCGAACAATGATCAAGAAAGAACAAAGAATTGCATTTATAAAATACCTTGTGAATGCGAACAATTTTATTTAGGTGAGACATCAAGACCATTAGACGTTAGAATAAGTGAACATCAATCTTATATTAAAAATAGAGAATTTGAGAGATCTCAAATATGTCAACACGCATGGGATAATGAACATAGAGTTCAATGGAGAGATTCAAGTATAGTCCTGAAAGAATCAGATAGTAAAAAGAGAAAAATCAAAGAAGCGGCTCTAATTATGCTAAATGAAACCAATTGTGTCGCAAATTCCTCGGTAGAATGCAGTAGGATGTGGTTACCCATACTGAAAGAGGAAGTCAATAGAAAGAAAATACCAAAATTAGTAAGTCAATAATATCGAGCTAGTACATATTTTATATTTTAGTATTACTTATATATCTAGTATTATTAATATTATTTATAATTTAAACATGTTACAAGTCAGAATTTGGTATTATTTTTTGAGAGTAAATTAATGTAAGACCAAATACTTACGATGTCGGGATAGTATCACAAGTTTTTTCCTGGTTTTCCCTTGTGATTTACTATGAAGTCTCTAACGCGAGAATTTTACTGTCGTTGCATTTGGTTGTCTTTTTAAAGACATATCACATGCTATAATTTTTTATGACGGATATTCTTGAGTTGGGGTTAATTTCATGTAATCGAATGAACTATCTTTCAGTAAGTCGTCCCAGGAACGCAACTCATAAATATTGGCAATATCATTTTAAAGTCTTCTACTTTAAAATGTATAATATATGTCTGAATTGCCAATATAAATGAGTGAGATTAAATAAATTATTAGAAGAATTTTTTTGCTTAGCAACAACACTTTAGTTTATTTTAGTAATATTTTGTATTTTGACAACGGCACCCGATTTGGGCGTCGAAACGTTAATAAAATTATTTTTTTCATTTTAATTGTGGCTTATTTCCCATATAAATAATTAATCATCAATAAATAATGCGGAAAGTACATTACCTGGGTAACTACTAAAATAACAAAAAAAGATTGCGACAAACGGTGGTCAAAGTTTAGCAAAATCTAGCAAGTCTGATGAAATTGACAGTGAAAGCACAAAAGAAACTGGTTATTATAAATTTGTACATTCAATAATTTCGTAATTTTCCTTCAATTAATCTTGTTTATTTGAAACAATAATTATTTTAATTTATATCAAAAATTACCTTCGAAAAATTTTTAAAGAATTTTTAACTGTAACAATGAGTCAGTATAATGTTTTCCTTTTATACCTCGTTTAGTATGAATTTTGGCGTTCATCATTTTCAATGACAGTGAGATTAGCGTATTTGCTGTATTTATTGGAATTTATAAATTATTGGATTTATTTTATAAATTTATATTGTGTTAAATATAGCTTAACATATTACATATAGAGATATTATTTTTTTTATTTAGCTAATGACAAATAATCGGCAACTAATGGCCATTGGCATGGTAGGTACGGTGAATTTTTGCAGTTAGGTACCTAGTGTCATGTGTAGTGTGTGTGTTGAGTAATTGTCTTGTTACTTTGCAAAGTCGACGTCATTGTCTTTGCAAAGAGACGCTATTGTATCCGAACGTCTGCGGTCCCTCCGGTGAGTACCGATCCCACAAGGACAGAAACTTTTTTCATTTATTAATTTATAATAAACGAAAAATTCCTGAACCTGGTGAGATTTGAACTCACGACCTTTCAGACCTTTTGATCCAAAGGTAGGCGCTCTTACCACTGAGCCACAGAGGGGCTCAGATTATATGATATTATATGATATATTAGAGGTATTATTATATGTATTATAAATAGTTAAATATAAATGTACATTATAAGTTTATAAAATAAGTCCACCGGTAATAGCCATTTCCTATTTATCACAATGACAGTAGGTACAAAATTGTGCTTATAATTTTTCGGAACCGAATATAACTTGAAAGACTATTTCTTGCTGTATTTTTTACAATACATAAGACAGCATTTGCTAATATTAGTAGGCAACCAATTACCTATTTAGCCGTGTACTATTGGTAAACAAAATTTATTTTTGTAAATTATAATTTTAATCTCGAGTAGTTGACAATTATATGTTTTTACTAATTAAAATAAAAAAGGTCCTAGAAAAAGTATAGTATTCTACTCGCATGTAATGGCTATTACTCACTCTGATGTATTACGACACTCGCCTACGGCTCGTGTCGCAAACTTTATCATCGTGAGTAATAGCCATCATTACATGCTCGTTGAATAATATGCTATTACCTCATGGGACACAATGTGACGTTTCAGCAATTGATAGGTGGCAAAGTTATATCATTTCGTGTCAGTTATAGAAAAAAATTATATTACTTGCATTTAAAAAACATTTTTCAATATAAATATTTTAAGAATATTCAAAGAAGACGGGAATTACAGACTAGTCAAAACAGCTTGTTTAGATTATTTCTATATTATAAAGAATTTATCGTAACCGAACATTGTTAGATGACCATTTACAATTTACAAATTTTAAATAATTACATGCAACTCGTTATAAGTAAACAATGATTCATGTAAATAACATTTCAAACGAAATCAGTCAATATTTGTAAGAACCGTGACAACTCTGTACTATTCTTTTTCTCATAGACATCCTTCAATGCGTCAGTTTTTCGATTTTTTCTAACTCATTAAATCGTATGTGATAGAAAAAAAGGCACATCTGTAATTACAGACATTTATAACATTAAGGGCCGGTTGTTCGAACGCTAATCAACAATGATCATTATCAAATAATTAATTACTGTCAATGTCAACTTTGTTTGGGTTGTTAAAAAGTCTGTGGAGTCTATAATCAATTAATATAACAATAATTATTAACATAATTAATAATAAATCTCATAATTGTAATTATTTATGTTTTCAGTAACCCAAACAAAGTTGACATTGACAGTTTTGGTGACAGTAATTAAATATTTGATAATGATCATTGTTGATTAGCGTTCGAACAACCGGCCCTTATTCTAGTTGTCGATAGATGGCGCTATAATCGAAAAAAAATATTTACGAATTATATTATATAATAATATATCTACGAATATAATCTGTACAATTTATAAGACTATACAAATAAAAAAAAATACCATTTTATAAATGCAATAAACACAATTGATTTGTTTTTATGCCAAATTGCAAATAAAATGTGACAACTGTCAGATTTAACTAAAATGTCATGTTAGAATAAATGTCATAAATATATATTATCACGGACTTACCTTCTTTTCTATCATTTGTGACGCACTGAAAAATGCTCATGAAAAGAAGCATACTCTGTAGTTTAAAGCCGGGTACACACATGCCTGTAAATGAGGAAAGTAGCTGGCATGCCAGTTGCTGGCATAAGCCAGTAACTGGCATGCACAAAACACATTTGCGAGTAATGGGCATGCCAGTAGCTCGCATGCCTTTACTGGTAAGACGAAAAAGCAGGGTATTTTTTTACACATGCCACTGCTAGTAAACAATCGAATGGTTTTTATGTGAAACAAAAACATTTTTGTATTTAAAACTTTTTGAGTTTCCAACAAAAAAAGCGATCCATGGAAGGTATTCGGAATGAATTAAACTTCGAAATTTAATAATGAATCCGACCCATTTCCTCTTGAATTTGTGTAAGCATTATCACCGGCTATTTTATTTTTATATAGAGATGATTTAGGTGAATTTCAAATACACTCTAATTACATATGTAGCTATAAATAGAAATCAATTTGATGATTTTTTCATCACCCCAACAAAACATTTTTTAAAACAAGTTTAAAATCTTCTTCTTCTTCTTCTTCTTCTTCTTCTTCTTCTTCTTCTTTATGTATAGATATGACTCTGTTTTTTCAATGTGCCTCTAGTAAGTTATCGTTCCATCGTTTTCTTGGTCTTCCAACTGATCGTCTTCCTATTGGGGAACCGTCTCTCGCTGTCCTTACTACTCTATTTATTTGTTGTCATTCGGCTTATGTGGTCATTCCATTCTATTCTTCTGTTTCTTACCCAGTTATTAATGTTAAGTTTAAAGTTTAAAATAAAACGATTAATTTTTATCTCCAAAATAACAAATCTGACAATTCTCTGCAAAGCTACTGGCATGCACGTAACGGTAGCGCGCGTTCACACATGCCAGTGACACTCACACGCATGCGCCTTGCATCTAACAGCACGCTAGCATTGCTAGCAAGAAAAATCAAATTCTTTGCGATTAGCTAGCATGCCAGGAACTAGCATGCCTGTTAACGTACACACTTGCCAGTTTGGGGACAGTAGCTGGTGCTTGTAGGTACTGGTATACCAGTGTGCTAAATACAAACACCCAAACTTATATGGAATCACCATGTATTTCAAAGTAATATTTATTTCTTTTAAAAAAACTTGTTATTGTTGCGAAGAGTAAAGGTTTTTATTGAAAATAAACAAATATATAAGACAATCAGATAGTACAGCTCGGTACGGTATAGGTTATTTGCTTGAGTTGCAAATTGAACGAAAATAAATAAACTAACTTTTGCGTCCAAAAACGAAAATAGGCCTGATGTGGGGTTATAGAACTTACAACGAGGAACGATTATTGGTCTTGTGGAGATAGTAATGTTCTCAGAGGGATATAGCTGTAGAGCTAGGCGTAATACAGGGCGTTCTGTCCAAAACCTATGCTAGGTAACAGGAACTAGGAAAGCTCAAAAATAAAGCAAGGGAAAGTCGCCAAAAGTAATAACGGCTCTCCAAGATCGTTTAATTGTCCAATCAGCTGGAAGACACGCAACCATTTCTCACCTGCATCTCCAAAGGCAGCTTTTGGAAGCTACAGGTGTAACTGTTTCAGTTGAAACGATAAGAAGAAGAGTTCGTACCAAGAAGTATACAGCAGAAGACAGTTATGGGTTCCCAAATTATCCAGGCAGCACAAGACTGATTGCCTAAATTGGTGTTTTCACCACCAAAACTGGAACATTGGGAATTGACAATATGTGATTTTCAAAAAAAGTCAGGATTTGTATAATATCAGATGACCCATGAAATCGTGTACTTAGGGGTCGAGGAAGACAAGCAAGAACGAAAACTGTCAGATCTGTTCACAAATATACAAGGGGAAGTGTAATGTTCTGAAGAGGAATTGTGATCCGTAAAAAACTCCTTTAATTTTCATCCAGTCAACTTTAACTGCTCACAGGTATGTTGATAACCTGTAGTCAGGCTCTGGAGAGGTGCAACAGGAGAAATTTTAATTTAATTGCATGATAATGGACCTCTACATACCATTAGAGTGACTACAGACATCACTGAAGCAGAAGATATCCCTTGTTTGGAGTGGCCTACTTGCTCACCCGAGCTTACTCCTATAGAGTATTTGTGGGGTATGATTAAAAGAAAAATTAGAGCTCGCCGGGATAATCCAAAAAACACCGCACGGCTAGTACAAGCTGCTCTTAAAGGATGGAGCAACCTACCACAACAAAATGTTGATAATTTGATTAGGAGCGTGCCCACGCAAACTGAAGCTTGCATAAGGACTAGATGTGATAACACTGACTACCACAAAATACAAAAAAAAAATAAAACAATTTAAACATTATTCGTTTTACGTTGAAATTTTGTATGCTATTGACTTTAAAACAACTACTTTCAATTTGTTTGTTAAATACTTTATTGTTTTATTTAATTGTTATGAATTTGTTATTAAATTGCTTTAAAATAAATATTGTTTGACTTTGTGTGTTTTTTTTTTAAATTCGCACGAAATAGTAAGAAATATCAGATGATTCCATATAAGTTTGGGTGTGTGTAGTAACAGTCATGTGTATCTCCGGCTTTAGTCCCTAATGAATTAATTCTGCATCTCTTCTCCGGTTTGTACGCAGCTCACGTCTATTCCTATTCCGGTCGGAGTGTATCGGCCTAAAAAAACTTCTAAAATTAAACATAATATGTGCCAGGTACAGTCGGAAAAATGAAAGAATACTCATGAGCGATCACATCAATCACTTATTTTGTATTTGCTGTTTTTTTTTCATAAATAGGGCTTTTCATTCACAGTCATTTGTTTCGAGCTTCTGTCATATGTCGTATAATCCGTGTATATTAATATCATACATAGATTATACAACTTATGACAGAAGCTCGAAATAAATGACAATCGATGAAAAGCCCTATAACAAACGAGAGAGATAGATTATTAATAATCTGAATAATATGTGATTGATGTGATCGTTCATGGGTATTCTTTCATTTTTCCGACTGTAGGTCACTTCATTGCCAATCTCGCCAATATATACACACTACTTGTATTGTTATTTTTCCAGCTCGCAAACGACGAGCCACATCCCACCTCGACCAACCTCCCGACCGGCTAGACAACGACGCTGTAGCTTCAGCAAAATCCACATCAGACGCTGTTAAACCAGCGCCATTGCGTAAGAGCCAGTCAGGAGTGGCTACGGTAGGCCGATTGCGAGTAGTCACTCCAGCGCCTGCTACGCAAGTGCAGACGACTGCCAGTCTGGTTGATTCTCCAGCCACTCCTGAGCAGGAACGACCAAGAAGGAGACCACCGTCAGCAGCTAGAAGTTCTCGATCCGGCGTAAGGGACCAGAGTTTGACGCAATTCGCTGTTATGGATGATGAAAACGTTAGCCAACAGGTGAGTAATACGTTATCCTTAACTCGGGAGCAGTCGCGCCGTGAGAAAAATCTCAAGTCATCGCGACCGTCATTACTTCGACGAAATAATGTTTTGAAGTGAAAACTTTCTTAGGGGCGTTTTGCCCTTTTTAAATGGGGAAAAAGTGTTGGATTAGCGACCGTCATCGCTTCGGCGAAATAAATTTTTGAAGTGAAAACTTCTGTAAAAACGTTGTGCACTTTTTAGATGGGGAAAAAGTATTGAATTAGCGACCGTCATCCCGACCGTCATTGCTTCGACGAAATACATTTTTGAAGTGAAAACTTCTTTAGGGAGGTTGTGCACTTTTTAGATGGGGAAAAAGTATTGTATTAGCGACCGTCATTGCTTCGACGAAATAATGTTTTGAAGTGAAAACTTTCTTAGGGACGTTTTGCCCTTTTTAAATGGGGAAAAAGTATTGCATTAGCGACCGTCATTGCTTCGACGAAAATAAATTTTTGAAGTGAAAACTTCTTTAGGGACGTTGTGCCCTTTTAGATGGGGAAAAGTATTGAGTTAGCGACCGTCATTGCTTCGACGAACTAATTTTTGAAGTGAAAACTGCTTTAGGAACGTTTTGCACTTTTTCGATGGGGAAAAGTATTAAATTAGCGACCGTCATTGCTTTAATGAAATAAATTTTTGAAGTGAAAACTTCTTTAGAGGCGTCGTGCGCTTTTTAGATGGAGAAAAAGTATTGAATTAGCGACCGTCCTCGCGATAGTCATTGCTTCGACGAAATAAAATTTTTGAAGTGAAAACTTCTTTAGGGACGTTGTGCCCTTTTTAGATGGGGAAAAAGTATTGAATTAGCGACCGTCATTGCTTCGACGAACTAATTTTTGAAGTGAAAACTGCTTTAGGGACGTTTTGCAGTTTTTCGATGGGGAAAAAGTATTAAATTAGCGACCTCTGTAGGAAGATGAGGAAATTCTCTCATCTTAATTTCCTCGGCATCCTGTATGATTTATATTTTTTTAATATCTCGGGAGGTTGTAACCAAAGAAAGTATTCCATCTGTTGTCAATCTGGTGGTATGGGAGCGATATTTATTGTCGTGTTCTGTGCTACTTCGATTGATAACTTACTTTGTTTTTCGGTAGATGGCTCTAGTACATCCGTGACATTTCTTTCTTTGCAATTCGGAAGGGCCCAAAGTGTGATGCCTGGGGAAGTCGGAGAGAAGGGGATATGGGACTACTGATGAGGAGGAAAAAACCTCCGAAACCGGTATAGACTCTTCCTGCACTCTCCGATTTAACCAGAGTATTATGCAGCTGCTGCATTTTCGTGTTGCAAAGAAATTGAAAATGTTTATACATTTTAATTCATTTACTCTTTTGTTGAGTACTAACGAATCTTTCTTGTTGAAACTTTTTCCACGCTGAGAAGATGGGTTGTGAATTATTTAAAATTCTCTCATCTTAATTTCCTCGGCATCCTGTATGATTTTTAATTTTTGAAAATCTCGGGAGGTTGTAACCAAAGAAAGTATTCCACCTGTTGTCAGTCTGGTGGTATGGGAACGATATTTATTGTCGTTTTCTGTTCTACTTCGATTGATAACTTACTTTATTTTTAAATAGTTCATGGCTTTCATGGCTGTTTGCATGTTGCTCCACGTGTCGTTTCCTTTTTTTGTCGTATGTTGTAGCATAAGGTTTCTTTTCAATGTTTGTTCTTTTGGATTTTACGCGGTGTGTGCTCTCTTTCCGCATTACATATTTACCTTTAGCTGTTTTATCTCATGTGTTTCTCTATAAAAATATAGGATGATAAACAAACATGATTAATCCAGTATGTCATGTTATTGAGAGCGTTGACTAAATTACCATCAAGCCGTATAAATAAGTGATGCTATTGCCTACCTCATCTCCACTAAAATGTTGTCTTGTTTGTCCAATAGTATTTGAGGTTTTTTGCTACCCCAGCTAATTCTTTAACTATCTTTTGCTACCCCGCCTAATTCTTTTTTCATGGCGGTATATTATCTTTTTTCTTGTATTTTCAGATGACAAGAGGAGGTGCATTGACGTTGGCCAGTCAATGGAAGTCGCAATTCGACGACAGCGAGGAGACCACCGATAACGAATGGAAACCTGAGAGTCCCGAACACAGAGGTACTCTCGGAGCCCAGTCCGAGGCTGCCGCAGTACTGCCTCCAATACTTTCTAGAATAAGCGAAGATTCTCGTACTAGTCATAGGAAATACATAAATATTGCCGGTATTGAAGAATATCCGGAGCTAGTCGGTAAGAATTTATAGATTTTGGTAGATTATAGGATGAGTAGGTACATTTTTTCCTGATTTCTACGTTGTTTATATTGTATTCATAGTTTATTCTCCGAGTGAGATGTTTGAAGTTTTAATGGATTATAAGTTTTGTTTGTATTCACATTTTTTGTAATAAAACATAAAATATTAGACTTTTTTATAATCAAATGGTTTTCTGATATATGTGACGCGTTTATTATAGTTTATTTTTGATGAAATTTTTCTATAAATATGAATCAAAAACTGAAAATAGAGAAAAAATCCCAGTCTTATATGCGTTTGACCGATAATGGATTTTACTAGTAACTACTAACTACTAATAAGTACTTACAATGATTGGATACTAAATTTTCACATATCTTAAATTACTTTTAAAACAACTACGAACATGTCATTTGTCATCATCATCATAGTCTATAACACCTTAGATGTGTTGTGGTTCACATGTGATCACTGATCACTGCTGCAGCAGCTCGGATAATTTAATTTCTCCAGTGGTCGCAGTCATCTGTTACATGTACTGCCTCGGAATATTGTTTGTTGGTACTCAAGCAATGATGCCTGAGGCTAGCAACCTTACCAACAAGTATTTTGCTTTTGCTACTGAAACACTGATGTGCCCTTTGCTCGACTATGCAGCTATAAGATTTATATATAAAACCAATCTGAAAGGGCACACGCACAAGTTAAGACATATTTACGGGGAGTATAAATACCTATTTCCGCAATGACTTGCCGAAGAAAACAGTTTTCTCGAATATGTCAGAATGAATCCGCAGATCCTTTATTTTATTTTGTCAAAAAGGCGTCAATATTATTTCTATTGGAATGATCTGTTACTCTCTTATCCCATATAGGAGGATTAACCTGGACCTTTGTTATTAATTCTTCGATATCCATCATGAATCATACTCTACACGAATAAAAATCATCACTCATCGTCAGGTGCCTGAAATTAGAATGGAAGGTTCATTTAGCCTACGGGTACGTCTAAGATGAACGCTGGTAGTCAGATGTCAGATGATTCAGATTCTCATATGTTTTAAACATGTGTATATTTAAAACACTTTTTGTTTAAAACGGTTTAAAACATATTTAAAACACTTAAATTAAACAAGCGTTTTTCTTTCATTGTCTTGATTAAAATAATAAATAAATAGGAAAAAAATTCTCAAATAATTGTAAAGCTTTTCAACTTACATATTATTTATTTATTAATAACCGGAACATAACAAAAACTGGAAAACTTTTTGCATACAAGAGTTAATAAATTTCTCAAATCTTGTAATCTAAAATTATCAATCTGATATCTGATCAGTCACGTCATCACTGATGCAATTAAGCTCTTTAAAAATTGAAACCAACTTAGCAGCTTTGACACTGCCTAGCAAATTACGTAGTTTGGAATGACAAACCGTATGTTGAGGAGAAGAGTCTTTCTATGTTGGCTGACAATGCATTAGCTGTGTGGAGCTGTTGAGCAAGTTCCAATGTATTTATATTTTTATAGAACGCCACCAAGTCTCTGGTACATATTACATTCTCAATTAAATGTTTAGAAAACGTATATGGTTTAAAGGGTACACACTTTGCCTGGTCATTAATAATAATTGACAATGCTCCTGGATGATAATTTATAATGGATGGATGGTAAGTTTATTTCCACTAAAGTGCTTATCACGCAAATTTGCCAAAAAAATGAGCTGGGGTCAAAGCCATTTCCATACGCTCCTTCAGATCATGTATAAAAATTCACCATTTGCACGTTTCAAAAAAATATTAAACACCACAAAATAACTTACAGTAGGCAATAATAGCTAACTTGCAATGCGAATTTATAAATAGTAAGTCTGGGGTTCCCCAAGGCGATAGCTCCTAATTGCAAATGGTTTTCTTATCTATTATGTTTAAGAAAGTATGATTTAAACAATGTTTTTTTCTAAGTTTTATTTGTTCAAAACATACATTTTAAAATAAAAAACGCATGTTTAAACCAAAAAAAAATGTTAAAATAAAAAAAAACATGTGTTTTAAACATGTTTTATTTGTTTAAAACATAAAATTTAAAAACAAAATAACATGTTTAAAACAAAAAAAAACATTTAAAACAAAAAAACATGTGTTTTGTATAAAATTAAAAAAACATGTTTTTTCAACCCTGGACTCCGAGCGACGTAACAGATCGTGAACTGTATCACTTGGACCAGAAAACACACAAGATTGGTTATGAGACTGTCTCTGTTCCGATTAGATCTAGTAAGTGTAAACTGTACATAATAAAGTAGCGGCCTACCTATAATAGGAAATGGTTGGAGCAAAAGCATATTACCCAAACCGGAAATTATTTTTTATTGGTGCGTTAAATTAGTTTTAAAAAAAGACAATGCACATCCCCATGTGAGAGAACAATTCATTACTTGCATGTTGTTGATACTGCAATGCGAGAATGACTACTTAATTCTCCTGATCTCAATCCCTCTTAAGCTTAATAAATTCGTGCATTATTTTCTGTTCAGAGTTTATATTAAAAAAAAGATTGCATATTATTCCAAATCATGAAAACTAATGTACGGTATGCGGCAAACTAAACAGTACTCAAATGCGTATGCCTCAAATTTGTATGTGTTATTAGGCGCCGGAACGTACTGAGTGGTTACTGAACGTTGTTATACCGTATGTGAATGTTTGTTAATGTTAGGTGCTTCAGTTTTACAGAAAAAAATTTTATCGTAGAATAATATTTTCGGTCATACGGAAAAGGTCGCGAAAACGGTTCAAGCTTAAAATTAACAATGGTTTCAGAAGGCCGGGACGCCAGGTACGATATCCGGAATATCCGAAATTCGGATGAGTTCGCGCATGACGTCACAATGAGAGTGATTTTAAATATTCCCCATTTAAAACATTAGCGCTCGGAACACAATTAGTTTTAAATTGGTCATAAAGAGTAATTTTAATAGATTAATATAATTCCTGTTGAACTATTTCGGATTTATTGAAATGCAGGTGTAACACTACAATGAACAAAAATACATTTCTAAAATAAATTTGTGAGTTATCTTTAAAAAAATTTTGTATTCGTCGCTTTTTTTATATAACCCCTAATGGATTCTGCAATCTGCCGGAAGGGCAATAAGCGTTTGCTTTGACAAATGTGAGATTGACATGTAGAGTATCACTCCAGTGAGTGATCTCCTTTAAAGAACTAGCTAAATTTAAATTTAGTGTTTTTTTGACAATGAGAGTACTTATTGGTGTCTATATGTTCTTAAAAGCTAAAACTTATCTGAGTCCTGTAGACAGGTCGGCAGGCAGTAGGTGTCCAAGTCTACGCACTTCGTTGACATCGGGCACGTTTAGGCGGTTGGCCAACACGTTAGGATGCACTGACACTCTTTCACTGTAATGAACACTGAACTGGTAGATCACTTCCTTGATGGATTCCAACTTGACGTCGTGTAGAATGACCCTGTTGGGGATGTAGAAAGGTGCATCGACGATGGTTCGCAACACTTTGTTTTGGAATCTTTGAAGGATCTCAATGTTGGAATTACTGGCGGTTCCCCAAAGTTGTATACCATATGTCCACAGAGGTTTGAGAATGGCCTTATACAACAGTATTTTGTTGTCCAATGATAATTTAGATTTGCGTCCAATCAGCCCATACATTTTGCTAAATTTAAGGCCTAGCTGTTTTCTTTTGGTGAATATATGTTTCTTCCAAGTCATCCGTCGGTCCAAATGCATGCCAAGATATTTAGCATCGTCAGCTTGTGGGAGGTAGCAGTCGTTGATTTTTACTGGTGGACATGTTTCTCTGCGTAAAGTGAATGTCACTTGTGTAGATTTCGTTTCATTAACTCTGATACGCCATCTTTTTAGCCACGTTTGGATTTTATCAAGGTTTGTCTGAAGGTTCTCTGAGGCTGAGGCCGGATTGGTGTGGGATGCCAAGACCGCTGTGTCATCAGCGAATGTTGCTACAGTGGTGGTTCTTGTTCTTGGCAGATCAGCTGTATAAAGGAGAAACAATATAGGTCCCAAGACGCTGCCTTGAGGAACGCCAGAATATATTGGATGTATTGCAGTAAGTTCACTCCCTTGATTCACGATTTTTAAATAAATTTTACGAGCTTGTTTTTGATTGGCTTGCCTTATTTGGCGCCAGTGTTAAGGAGGGGATCGAGCCATGGGCGTACATATAAAAATTTGTAGGGGGCTAGACGTGAAGATGTTGCACATTACATTTTGTATACTTTGGATGACAATATGTAGTTTAAAGCACCCGAAAAGCCATGGGAGGCCACGCCCCCCTACCCATATGTATGGGCGCCTACGAATCGGGCCTTCATTTAGTTGCACGTAAACAGATGAAAATCATTGATTTAATGGTCTGAAACAAAATCGCAAAACAAATAAAACACAAGACTTTAAGTTACAATTTTCTTTAATTTTGTCTTATTTCTCATATTTTCTTTAAGTGTTAAGTTTAATTTCTTAATCCTAAAATATAGGCGCGACCGAAAGAACAGGTGTTTGGTTTTGTAATCACATTCAATCTTTTCAGACAAATCAATCAGTCTTTGCAAATAACTTTTCCCTGACTTTAACTGAAGTCCAGACCCATTGAAATTATTAAATATAGTATCCAGTTGATGCATTTTTACCACCAATTCTTCTGGAGGTTTCTGTAGGCCCCCTTCGGAGACTTGGTCTATCCACGTGTAAGTGAAAGTATCCGTACTTTCAGGCAAATCTAACTTCTTGCAGATATACCAACTGACATATTCCAATGCATCACATTGTAATTGGTTTAATTCTTCGACGTCTGCATCCACTTCGTCTTTTTTTGCATCGTCAGATAAATCTGAGAAGTATGTTTTGCATAACAAAATTTCACCTAAATTGTCGATTGCACCATCCCTGACCTCATCACCTTCTGTGTTACCAGCTTCGGATAAACTCCCATCATTCCTTCCCAAAATATAGTTTTTTACGCGGTAGCCAAATTCCACCGCATCGGGATGGTCATGTAAGCCACCAGCCCTCCTCATGTTGCCAAAAACAATTTCAAGTACATCTTGGTTTAGATTGTACGTAAGAATATATTTTATATCGACTTTGGATTTTATATCCTCAAATAAACCTATTCCTAAAAGTCACAACGGACTTAAATTTAGTCAAAAGGGAGATAACATTTATATTGATTATTAGCTCCAAAAAATAGTTTTACCTAAATCGCAGTACGTATTATATACATGTGGCAGTAAATTTATCTAAATATTTTAGGTATCATACCTTTTTTTATTGCCCAATGCCCAGCCGGGGTTGAGTCACTGTAGATGATATTAATTTTTTATCTAATAACGTCCAGTCGGAACTATTGATAACCGATACAAATTTATGTCAGAATTTTGTTTTGCGATACTTACCACAGCAATTTTGAAATTGGAACTATTTAGCATAGGAAAAATATTGAGTAAGCATATAGCGTAAATTGTAATTAAGAACATTGGATATAATTTATATAGTATATCAAATCACCAATGTTATACATAATTATATAGTTATCCATCTTTAAATTTCAATCATTTCTGTTAAATTCAATAATTTGTCGACCGAATGAAATTTCAAAACTAATTCGTACATTATTTATTTATTAACGGCATCCATTTACAAAAGTTTTAAGAAAGCTATACTTTATAACCAATAAATTTTAAACTATCAAACATCTCATAATATTAAACTACAACAAACTTATTTTAAGATACCCTTCATTTGTTTTTTAAATAAACTAGTTTTGAAGACAATACATTAAGGGGTAAATAATAATTCTTTCACACTAACGAGCCTGCTAATCAACTTAAATCTCACAAAAATCTCCCCAAAATCTAAAAAATCGATAAAACTCCCATATAAACGTATGTATTCCAACATCGGCTACTCTCATTGTGACGTCGACAGAACGCGATCAGCTGATAGTCGCATGCGCAATATCGTACCTATGGACCAGGACAACCTGTCACACGACCAAGGAGTCTCTTCGAATACTGCTCGATACTTTTGAGAGATCGCCACTCACCAGCCCTCATTAATAATCGTCCATATAGTAACTGGAGCACAAAATACGAAGATTTAACCTAAAACGCTTAAATGTGGTTCCTTACTGAGTTACAGGGTGTTTTATCTAAAAATTTAAAACTATTTTTGCTCAGCATTTTAAAACTATTCGACGTATACTTTTCATACTTGGCAGGATGTATACGTACGACAGGGGAAAGTGAATGATTGACCCTTTCCAAATTCTACGCCACTGGCGGAATTGCTATTTTAGTTCAATTTTTGGATTCTCCAATACTTTCTATGACAATAATATACTCTTCATTCGTAACGATAAAGTCATTAGTTTTCGAGATCTTTGAAGTTAAAAATGAAATGACACGGTTATTTTGATTAATGTATTGTGTCGCTTCATTTTTAATTTCAAATATCTCGAAAACTAATCATTTTATCGTTACGAATAAAGAGTATATTATTTACATAAAAAGTATTGAAAAATCAAAAAATTTCGTCAGTGGCGTAGAATTTGGGAAGGATCAACCAGCCACTATCCCTTGTCATACGCCTCTGGTAGTAGCTAGAAACGTTTATTTATCTTAATTTAGTAGGGTGTACAGTACCTACACTTTCTGTCAAGTGTGATAATGATACGCCAAATAGTTTTAAAGTACTGGGTACAAATAATTTTTAAATTTTAATCATAATGAATCATATATCATAAATTAATCAAAATAACTGTGCCGTTTCATATTTAACTTCAAATATCTCGAAAACTAATGACTTTATTGTTACCAATGAAGAGTATATTATTTACGTAGAAAGTAGTGGAGAATCTAAAAATGGCACTAAAATAGTAATTCCACCAGTGGCGTAGAATTTGAGAAGGGTCAACCATTCACTATCCCCTGTCGTACTTCTCTGGTAGTAGCTAGAAACGTTTGTTTATCATAATTTAGTAGGGTGTATAGTAGTCGCACTTTCTGCCAAGTATGAAAAGGATACGTCGAATAGTTTTAAAATGCTGAGCAAAAATAATTTTTAAATAAAACACCCTGTAACTTAGAAAGGAACCACATTTTATTTAAGTGTTTTAGGTTAAATCTTCGTATTTTGTGCTAAGGTTTCTCCAGTTACTATATGGACAATTTATTAATGAAACACCCTGTATATGGGGAATGCTGAAGGAGGCAAATCGATGCACCGTCTGACATTCCACAATTTCGGACTAGAATTAAAAGATTTTTTCGTGCCAGAGGGCATCTTTTAACATCTGTTTTATCGGGATAACTGGACACAATGGTTCGTGAATCACTTCGTTGTTGCCTTCACAGATAACGGAAATGCATTAAATCTAAATACAAAAAAAATAACGTTTCAAAATGTACTGGGGGTTGGTAAAGAATGGGCCATAGCTTAACCGTAGATTCATGAGCTTAAAATAAGTAGATTTGAGCTAACTTACCTTTGTACCAAAGTTGATAATAACCGAAATACAGGGTGTCAAAGTTACACTTTTATTTTATTTATTCTTGAATATTTCCTAACTGGCATGGATAATAACACGAAATTTGGAAAGCGGGGGTTTTTTTGAACAAGAAATCTAAATTCGCCACCAAAAATGATGTATTATCCAGAGGTCGCCACATACGCCTTTCAGTGCTCATTTAATAGGTTCAATTTTTTTATTACCCACTCTACATACTTTTTGAATCAAAATTTTTATTCTCTTAATATTTTTACTTAAAAAAGGTATACTACATTCATCTCGCTAAACTCAACCGTTTTCGAGATAAACGCATTTTAAATCTGCGATACAACATCATTTTTTGCATAATATCGTTGTAGTTACACCCGAAAAATCATCTTGAAGGTAATTCCGTTGAAGTGTATAAACAATATAATCTTTTAAAGGTTTATGATCACCTTTCCGGAATTTGGAACCACAGTGCGTCGTCGTGAATAATGTTTTCAAGGCTATATCATGTGTAATAAATACATACATGAATAATATTGTAACGAAAGAGTTTCGAATCGGCGCAATAAACAGTCCCCGGCTTGGGAGAATTCCAACCGTCGGAATAACAGTAGCCGTGACGTCACAGAAGCGACGGCGCTGTGAGTGAAGATCTCCAGAATATTCATTAGGCCGAGGGATATGTAGACATTTCGAGAACAGGACCTATTGGCTATTTAAGCGGAGCGCGCTGTTATTAGAGTTTAGTCTTAAGCTAAAGTTTGTAAAGTAAACTTGTATAAATAAAAAAATAAAGTCGTATATAAATTACGAACCGCTGGTTTTATTGTAATTAGAAGTAATTACACTAATCACGCTACAGTTGGTGTCGGTGTTCGGTTAACTTAGTGCGATATAAATAAGTGAATTACAGAGAGACTTTAAAAGACTTTTGAACTTTATTCGTCGGGAATAACCGGAGTGCGTTAATTGTTCGGTATTCGGAGACTTTAAAATACTTTTGGACTTTATTCGTCGGGAATAGTTAAAGTGCGTTGATTGTTCGGTATTCGGAAAGACTGTTAAAAGACATTTTGGAAAGTACGTGTGTGCCGACCAAAGATGTTGCTACAAGAACTTACAGTAAAACAGCTCCGTGAACAGCTCGAGGAACGGGATCTGGACAGCAGTGGGCTCAAGATAGTCCTACAAGCACGACTCGAGGATGTCCTCACGAAGAACGGAGAAGACCCAAAGACGTTCCACTTCCAGTCAGCAGAACAAGCAATCTTATCGAAATTAAAAACTGTTTCTGAAACGATCGATGATACTTCTAAGATAAATAATGAGAAATTCGAAACCATTTCTCAAAAGATCGACGAGACTTCTCAAGTAATTAAAGAAGTTTGTAGACAGAGCAACGAGAAATTTGAAAGTGTTTCTCAAGTAATTAAAGACGTTTGTAGACAGAACGACGAGAAATTTGAAGAGGTTTCTAGAACATTCGATAAGATACAGAAAAGCGTAGACGACAGTAAAGAAATGTTAGAAGAGAAGATCAAACAACTAGAGAGCAGGATAACCGATACAAAAGTACAACCATCAGTTAATGCAGCAACGTTAGATCCTTTAGTGAAAGATGAACTACCGAGAGACGAAACGTCGCATAATATGAGATTCAAATTACCACCATTTGATGGAAAGTCCTCTTGGTCCATATATCTTAGACAGTTTGAAGCTATTGCGACCGCCAATCATTGGACCGAACAAGAAAAGGCTGTTTCCTTGACTGCTGCTTTGCGAGGTGATGCTGCAGATATATTAAGATCAATTCCTAAGGGTCAAGAAAATTGTTACCAGACCTTGTTCACTCGTCTAGAAAAACGCTATGGAGATGCCCATCTACAACAAGTATACAAAGCACAACTGCGAAGTAGAAGTCAACGAGCAAGTGAGAATCTGCAAGAATTTGAAGCAGATGTGGCTCGTGTGGTGCGGTTGGCTTATCCAGAGGTGCCAGACAGCGTTTTAGAAGAAATTGCAGTAGATACCTTCGTCAATGGGCTGAAAGATAATGAACTACAGAAAGCTTTACGACTAGCAAGACCGAAAGTTTTAGATGAAGCACTTGCTATTGCCTTGGAACACGAAGCAGCTAGCCAAGCTTCACGAAACAATCGAGTAATAACCGTGGAAAAAGGCGATAAGAGAAAAGATGAACGTTTGGTGGAAATGGTACGGAGGGTGATTCGTGACACGATGCCGAAGAGACGCATGAAGAGGGCTGGAAGAGTTGGTTCAAATACAGATGCTTCCTCGATACGGCCATGCAGTGAAAGTTGTAATCACCGGCTTAAAGTAGATGAACAGCTTTGCCCTGTGAGACGAACTACCATCGTTAATGAGCAATGGCAGCCACAACAGTTACAAGAAGCCCAAGAAGACGATCCATGTATAAAAAGAGTATTGGATTGGATGCGTCGAGGTGAGAGACCTAGTTGGCAAAACATTAGTGCATGTAGTCCGAAAGTCAAGGCCTACTGGAGCCAATGGAATTGCCTGATACTAAAAGATGATCTTCTGTACAGAACCTTTGAGAACGATGATGGTACAGAATCTAAGCTTCAGTTGATTGTACCTAAAAGTAAAGTGTCAGAAGTATTGCGTCAGTTGCATGACGGTACATCAGGTGGACACTTTGGTATTACGAAGACTCTGCAAAAGGTTCGAGAACGGTTCTATTGGGTGAACTGTAAAGATGATGTAAGAAGATGGTGCCAGAAATGTGAACTGTGTGCATCCGGTAATGGTCCAGTTGGTAAAAAGAGAGCACCCATGAGACAGTACAATGTTGGCAGTCCTATGGAAAGAGTAGCAATCGACATTGCAGGTCCATTTCCAGAAACTGATGCTGGAAATAAATACATCCTGGTAGCCATGGATTATTTTACGAAATGGACCGAGGCCTATGCATTACCAAATCAAGAAGCTGCTACCGTTGCAGAGGTACTTGTTAAAGAATTCTTCAGCCGATTTGGTGTTCCCTTGGAGATCCACTCCGACCAAGGGCGAAACTTTGAGTCAGCTCTTTTCCAAAACGTTTGTAAATTGATTGGTGTCAATAAGACCAGAACAACACCCCTGCATCCTCAATCAGATGAGATGGTCGAGAGGATGAACCGAACGATGGGTAAACACTTGTCCAAAGTTGTATCTGAACATCAGCGAGATTGGGACCAACACATTCATTTATTCCTGATGGCCTACCGCTCGGCCGTAAATGAAACTACAGGTCAAACACCAACCTGCCTGATGTTGGGTCGTGAAGTTCGGTTGCCCTGCGACCTAGAGTTTGGCTGCGGACCTTCCGAGGAACATGTTGCAGGCGAAGACTACGTTGACCGCCTGAAATTACGAATGAACAACATTCATGAACTTGCCCGACAACACATCCAGATAGCCAGTGACAGAATGAAAGATCAATATGATTCTCGATGCAAGAATGAAAGCTTCGAAGTAGGTGATCTTGTCTGGCTTTATAATCCGCAACGTCGTCGAGGCTTATGTCCTAAACTGCAAAGACAATGGGAAGGTCCATATGAAGTTAAGAAGAAAATAAATGACGTAATATATAGAATTAAGAAGTTGCCAAACGGTAAACCAAAAGTTATTCACATAAATCGTCTTGCACCATATGCTGGCTCAAATGAAACAGAAGAAGCACGAGTCCTCCAACAGGAGATGAAAGATGTCGCACAGCCAAGTTTTAATCAATTTATGTCAAATTACGCAGCGAGAAAGAGTGCTAGATTCGGCGTGACCACAGAAGTTCAGCAAGATCTGTTTGGTGTTCCAGAAAACGTCTCTCTGGCCCACTGTGTTGCCCAAGACCTCGAGATGACTAAAGGAATCTCGTCCGTATTCAATAGAAAGTTCGGCCGCCTGGACGAGTTAAGGAATCAACAACCTAAAATTGGAAGAGTATTGCGATTGGAAGATGGTCCTCGATCTTTGCTGTATATAGTGACCAGGAAGTCTTATACGGACACGCCAAGCTACGAGAACATATGGCGTGCTCTAACTAATTTGAAGAAAATGGTCTGTAATTATGACATCAAAGATTTGGCTTTACCAAAAATTGGCCATGCAGTAGAAAATCTGGATTGGAAGATTGTGAGAAGCATGCTGGAAGTGATCTTCAGAGAAACTGGCGTACGAATTACTGTGTGTTGCATGAACCCGAAGATGTCGGATCCTTCAAAGACAGTAGACTGTTATTTCTTCTTGAAGGGTGTATGCAAAGCTGGAGAGTCGTGTAGATTCCGCCATCCTGAGCCTTCATCTAGAGTTGCTGATCGGGACGCTCAGATCTTAAGAGGGGAGCAGTGTAACGAAAGAGTTTCGAATCGGCGCAATAAACAGTCCCCGGCTTGGGAGAATTCCAACCGTCGGAATAACAGTAGCCGTGACGTCACAGAAGCGACGGCGCTGTGAGTGAAGATCTCCAGAATATTCATTAGGCCGAGGGATATGTAGACATTTCGAGAACAGGACCTATTGGCTATTTAAGCGGAGCGCGCTGTTATTAGAGTTTAGTCTTAAGCTAAAGTTTGTAAAGTAAACTTGTATAAATAAAAAAATAAAGTCGTATATAAATTACGAACCGCTGGTTTTATTGTAATTAGAAGTAATTACACTAATCACGCTACAATATAGTATGATAAAATTGATCTAAATAATGGCATAACCCAGATATCCAAAGTGAAAGTTATTCTCCAACACCAAATTGTTCTATATGGTACACATAATGTTCAGTAAAAAGTCACACCATTTTGAGCGTCGAGTTTATAATAATAATAATAATTTATTCAACAATAATAGGTACAATCTTTTTAGATATTTACAGCTAAAGTGAATAAATTAACCCGAAGGTCTCCGAGAGGTGTGGATACACCTGTTTCGGTAAATAGGATATAAAATAATAAATAATAACATATTAACGTAAATAACATAAATAACATAAATAGCAACATAATACAATATAATATAATACAATAAATAGATAGGTACGTTTTTTTAATTGTAAATACATAGTTATGTTTTAGTAAATATGATACGTAGAATAAATAATATAATGGGAGAGTTTGGGGGGAGAGGGGGGAGAAATCGGTAAATTCGTAGTTTTTTACGTTTTCCGTCAATATTTCTAAAACTATGCGGTGTATCATGATCAACCTTCTATACAAAAATGTTCTACATTAAATTTGAAATAAAAAAGGCCAGATGCATAATCCTTCTAAAATGAACGGTTCCAAAGTTACGGAGGTAGTATAGTATAATTGGTCCAAAAGGCCTCAGACATCCAAAGTAAAAGTTTTCCTCCAACACCAAATTGTTCTATATGGTCCACATTGTTCAGTAAAAAGTTACACCATTTTGAGCGTCCGGTTCGGGGAGGAGATGGGGGAAAGTCGGTAAATTAGTAGTTTTTTTTTACGATTTTCGTCAATATTTCTAAAACTATGCTTTAGCGTAAACAATGTTCTATACAAAAATGTTCTACATAAAATTTAAAACAAAAAAGGTAAAAAACTACCAATTTACCGATTTTTTCCCATCTCCCCCCCCAAACCGGACACCTCCAATTTGGGTTGGAGGAAAACTTTTACTTTGGATGTCTGGGTTAAGCCTTTTTTTTGGACCAATTATACTATACTACCTCCGTAACTTTGGAACCGTTCATTTTAGAAGGATTATGCATCTGGCCTTTTTTATTTCAAAAATGTAGAACACTTTTGTGTATAGAAGGTTGATCATGCTAAACCGCATAGTTTTAGAAATATTGGCGAAAAACGTAAAAAAACTACCCCCTATCTATTTCTCCCCCTCCCCCCCCCCCCCCAAACCCGACGCTCAAAATGGTGTGACTTTTTTCTGAATATTATGTGGACCATATAGAACAATTTGGTGTTAAGAGGATAACTTTCATTTTGGATGTCTGCGTTTGGGTCTAGTTATACCATACTAATAATTAGAGAGCGGAATATATGCAACACAACATTACCAAAATATGCGCATAATATATGCATTACTTTTACTACAAATATGCAGGTATTTTTTCTAAATTTGTCTAAATATGCAAATGCATATTAAAAATACTCAAAAATAAAACAATATATTAAATATAAACATTTATGTTTAAAAAATTCAACCTACATTTATGTTTAATACATATTTATTTTTCACATAAAAACAAATGAAATGACACACAAAAACTGATATTATAATTAAATTAAGAATCTAAATTATAGTATGAATTTATAATCAAATATTTTTCAAAATTTTCAACTAGCAACTTTTGCCTTCTATCCCTAAAAACGTGTTTGGACACAGAAAAAGTTCGTTCTACATCTACTGATGTTATAGGACAATATTTTAATTTAGGCAGTAAACTAATTTACCAAGTCGTAAGATCTTCAGAAAAGTTGCCTTCAAAAATACGTACAACTTTCCTCAAACAATCGAAGCCCCCATTTTTTTCTAAAACATTTTTGTTTGTCAGTTCCTCATTTAAAAAATGAAATGTGAAAATGAATGTAACTTACGATTTTGGAACAGGCCTTGCAAAATACTTTGTCTCCACTTAGCTTTAACTCGGGAAAACACTTTATCCAAGCACTTTTTTGAATGGTAGACATATTTAAATTTAATATATACCAATCACTTCAAAAACACTAAATACGATACAACGTTTACTTTAAACAAATGTTGGCCGGAAACTGACAAAATAAATATTAGACCCTTAAAAGCAGTTAGGTACCTACGACTTGCTACGCTAAATAATATTTTTCTGGGAACACCCATAATTGTTAAATTCAGGTAGTAATGGGAAAGTCCAGATAGATAATAATGAGCGATAGATAGATAAATAACTTGCTCGTTCATATCGAAGTTATAAAAAGAGAGGAAAATTTTAAACTTTTATATAATTTATTTTTAAAATATGCAAAATAAATCGTGTTTAGCTTAAATATGCAATGTTGTGTTTGTTGTCTGAAAGTATGCAATATATGCATCTATATGCACTTTGCATATATTCCGCTCTCTACTAATAATAAATATTTCAATATTCATTTTAGTACTTTGTATTTTGCCGCATACTGTAATATTATGTACTCCATGCTTTAATTCTAATGAGTTTATACACGAATATTAACCAAATTATTGGAGCTTTCCTTTTAATCAACATTCTAATAATTATGTTCGACACTAATTTTTTTTTTTAAATTAACTCGTTGTTGCACTGAATAACATTATTATTTTATTTTATTTGTAGACCTTGTTGCTGCCCCACATAATGGCTGTAATGTACTGTGATATGTTATGTACAATTTTTTTGCTTCATAAAATTTTAGCTTTATACTGATTTATTTATTTTAACAATCTTGCTTTTACTAACCTGCCTCCTGTGTTGTACTTACAAATACCATAGATTTTTATATGTCTCTTGCATTAAATTTATTCTTATATTAAGATTATAATGATCTTGAGGTGGAATAAATTTGATGAGGACCATATTTATTGAGTTTTTTTTGTTTCCGGAATACGTATGTTATAAACCGGTCGCACTACAGCCAATAGTTGGTTTATTGTACATGTTCCATTTATTGCTGCATACCCATTCCAGAATTCTGGTATTATCTACCTGTATACATACATACATAATAATTTTTCAAATTTTCTCCAATATTTTTTGTTCTTCGCTATTTGTGTTGCTTCTTGTGAAGATTTACCATTATTTTGTAATATCTCTGCTATGTCGCTGTTGCACTCTTTTATTGGACTATCCCTTTTGTTTTTCCCTATCGGTTTAGCGTCTTACACTCTTTTCACTTGCTTGTTACTGTTCATCCGTGTTATATGAACGAACCATTCTAATTTTTTCTCCGTAATTTTGTTTAGCAACGGTTTAATTTTAAGTCTGTTTCAATTCCTTCATTTCTGGGTGTGTCTGTCATTCTCATCTTTATCGTTCTTCAGAAGTATTTTATTTCTGCTGCTTGTATCCTGCTCTGGTGTCTTCAGCTTAAATTCTAGTTCTCTCCGTAGGTCAACGTTGACCTATATATCGTTTCGCATAATAATTGTTATCTTCGTTTTTCTTGATAGTTCTTCGTTGTTGAGGAGTTCTCTATTTAATGCCTGGAATAGTTTTCCTCTATTTTCTAATCTGTTGTTGAGATCGTCCTCGATATTATTTATTACTGTTCATAGGTATTTGTATATATGCTTTATTTGTATATATGCTTTATTTGTATATATGCTATTATTTATTACTGTTTGCATAATAATTGTTATCTTCGTTTTTCTTGATAGTTTTTCGTTGTTGAGGAGTCCTCTATTTAATGCCTGAAATAGTTTTCCTCTATTTTCTAGTCTGTTGTTGAGATCGTCCTCGATATTATTTATTACTGTTCATAGGTATTTGTACATATATATGCTTGTTTGCTTTATTTTTTCTCAATCTACCACCACTTTGATTAGGTGTTCAGTGCCTTATTCCGTGTTGTGTCTTCTCGTTATTTACATTTAGGTTGTATTTTTTGCTTCTGAGTTCCATTTTCTATCATTTGCAAATTCGCATATCTCTGTATTTATCATATGCTTTTTATTCCATCCTATAAGATATTTAAGGTTTTCTTTCATTCTTTCATCGTTGCTTCCTGTTGAACATTTATTGAATACTAATTTTACTAAAATAACTAATATCTATTTTCCTATTACACTCTAATATATTAGATCTATAAATGTCTTATTTGTCATCTTAAAATGTAGATGTTCTTCTTATGCCCTTCCATTCCACTATAGTTTTTAAATTATTGACCATCATTTTGCTTTTGGAACGTAATAGCTAAAATTTTACTGTTTCATTCGTATCATTTGGCTGAAAAGCTTTACATTTCTTTATTTTTTTTTGTGCTTGTTCTTTTTTTGCTAATGTGGTCTCCCCACTGACCAGTAGTCAATCCTTATGTATAAAAAACTAAAACAAAAATTATTAAAAATTAATAAATAAATAAAACAAAGAAAAATTAAAAAAATATATAAATTAAGTTGGATAGGGAATAATAAGTAAAGAAAAAGTTTTGTAAAATAAATGAGCAAAATAGGTGTATCAGCGAATAAACTTTAAGGGACCCGTAGTCATATAACTCCAAGGGAAAAAATGATCCTCAAAACAGAATGAAGTGCTTATTGTTGTAGATTTTTCACTGAACTATATTTGTAAATATTTAGAAAAGATTTTACATAGCGTACACTTCGGAGCTTCTAAAAAACAAGTATCCATGCATACGGGAGAATCTTATTATCTGAGTAAGGATTTAGGAGAAGTGAATTATGTGTCATTTTGTGAGATTTCTGAATGCTTAAGACATGACTCTCCTGCAGTTTGGGCTCATTTACAGCCAGTTGTTGTACATAGTTTGACGGACCCACCACACAGTGCAAAAACAAATTTAAAATTAAAAAATCTACGAGGAAAATAAACTTCCTGTAGCTGGCTGTATACCATAAATCACAAAAATACCAAGTTTTTTGTAAAAGGTATATATTAAAATACCCTAAATAAGGGTCACAATAAAAAACGTTTTCGGATTAAGGAATCCATCATCAGTGTTTAAAAGCCAAAAATTGCATGCCTGAGCCACCAAAATGTATTGGGTAAAAACCCTTTAAATGTAAATGATATGGTTGTTTTACATATTTATAAAAAGATCATCTGATGTTAAAGATATGCCTGGATATTACCCAGGGCAACACAGGACTCTTCCCACGTGGTTGGAATTTTTTTGGAGAAAACCTCACATATTGGATTTCAATGGCCAACAGTTGGCCATTGAAAGTCAGGAAATAAAATTCGTAATTATTTATCCTCTGAGCTTTTTAAGTTGGAAAAATAAGGCATAACAGAGTGGCGAAATACTCGACAAGGGAAATCTAAAATTGCATTTCACGACCTGTCATTCACCATGATACTATGGTGCATCTAGTAGCATCTTTGGTAATTATTTTGATAATTACACCGAAGGGATGAAAGGATTTGATTTCATTTCAGCGCTTTTACCCAGGTGCTCCGATGAGGAAACGGCTATTCCGAAATACGTATAAGCACATAGTAGAGGCTCTGTACTGTAATGTAATCAAATCTGAACCATCTTTTCTTTTAAAATATTATTGTTTCAACATTTCTGTGAAGTTTTTGTACTCAGCAATGCAACCTGGAATTACACGAGACCCGGACAAGGAAAAAGTTTAGCTAATAGAATAGGGGGTACCGTTACCTATAAGTGTATAGCTGGATTTATAGTTTGACGTAGCGTAGACGTAGACGCACTGGAAAAGTTCGACACCGAATTTTGTGTACTCTTGTTTATAAATAAACGTAAACGCATGACGGAACGTAAGAGAAACGTAACTGAACGGAAGAGTTCTCTAACTTTCATCTTTTACAGTGCGTTTCTTGTGTCTGGCCAATCAACAGGAAGACTTTTGTTCTGTCACCCAAAGTGGACCCGCCCTCATCCATTTTGTAAAGTTTTTTATCAACATATTCGAATTTTGTTACAATGGATATTAAGTTATTAATCTAATAAAAATATATCATAGAGTAATTTCAATATTTCTTATAAATATGAGTTGTTTATTAGTCTAATTCGGGGCTATCCACACATATACGATAGGTTTATAATAAATCCAATAAACATTTTAAAGTCCAGGAAATAAAACAAAATAGTTTTATTTCCTGGTGGGCCACGGCACCAAGGAGCATACCTTCGTTTATTTCCTAATCCATGTAACACGCAAAACGGATAAATATAATAAATAATAGTATAAATAAATAAACAGAAAGTTTGTTTACGTTTCGTTTAACTTATAGGTTATGTTGTTGAATTTGTCACTGTTTCTACTCATGCTCAAAAATTCCACTACGTCGATTTATAAATTGACATAATATTTTCTTACGTTTCCAGTCCGTTTCTTACGTCTCCGTTGCGTCTACGTCTACGCTACGTCAAACTGTAAATCCAGCTTATGTCTGACAGAACTGTAGCAAATGGTAAACAATTAGTAATCTACCGCCTCATAATAGGGCTTTTCATCGACTGTCATTTGTTTCGAGCTTCTGTCATGTGTCACATAATATTAATATATCTACGCCATACGTCTTTGGTTTGTATCATTGGTATATATCAATAACGTATGACGTAGATATATTAATATTATGTGACACATGACAGAAGCTCGAAACAAATGACTGTGAATGAAAAGCCCTATACTGTTAATCAAGTGATTCGGAAATAAAGACTTCATGATTGTGGAAATAGATATTAATAAAATAGACTTATTATTAAAAGACGATATTGAAACTGTTAAAAATACTGCAAAGATTTATCAAATCATTTAGACAAATGAAGACAAACAAAAGTTTTTTTGAATTACCTCTCTTGTTCCTAATGTGTACTGCATAATTACTATTATCCACCATATAAACATTTTCAACTAAAACCCAACTACAAAAAGATTAGAAAATGCAAAAAAGTTCTACAAAAAATTTTAAGAATGCAAAAAATGAAAAAAAATGAAATAATGGCTAAGATAAATGTTAAAAATAGGTACATAAATTATACTATGGTTTGTTTTTAAACCAAGAGGAGTAAACTAAAAAGACAGATTCACATCCAAGTAAGTCATTAGAAAAATCACCAAATACATCTTCTTTTTTGGTTGATCATATCGGCCTTCGATGGTAATCCATAAATATTATATTATACTGATTAAAGAGTTCTGAAAACAACTGTTTTTTATATAAAAGCAGACTAAAAATCTAAAAATTAAAGGAATAACGCAGAAAACTTGAAAAACGCTGATATAACTTAATTAACCTATGAAATGCCAATAGTGTCAAATTTCATAAATGTCATTAGTGTCAAAATTTCATAACAGTGGAGTAAATTTGCCAGAGGTAGGACAAATGAGAAAAAAGCATTACGGCGCGGTAAATTTTAATTACTCCTCCTGGTTTAAAAACAGACCATATACATTTTTGAACTAACTTTTTTTTAGACATGTACCCTTTGATTTTTTGTTTTTTATGTTAAAAATGACCTATCCAGAAAATTCCGTAAATGTGCATTAAAAACTGTAGAATTATATACCAAAATTTTAGGAGTTGCCCATATTGTACTGTGTCTTTTTTTACAAATAAAATTAGGTTGAATCCGTCAATAGTGCCTGTGGTCATTCAACCTTTAACCAGATAGTATACTGATATGTCCAAAACCTTACAAAACGTGTTAATGGCGACATCTTAAAAATTACTCCTGCATCAAAAAATACTAAAATATAGCTTATTCGTTGTGTGACTTAATGGAGATAACTATGGGACGATATCTCTTGAAAGTGTAAGCAGATCCACTAGGTCTACTTCACGCTCTTCAACTGGTTAGGAAGTTTAATCTTTAGAATCCTAACATTTGAAAATAAGAAGAAAACCTCGATACTGAAGTAACTTACCTATATGTTGTAACAGTTTTACGTATGTACTATCCTGCTGTTCAGGAGATCTCTTTTACCAAAAAGATAATATCTGAGAAATAAATGATGAAATTTTGTTACCGCTGTTTTATTAAAATCCTTCTGTCTCAAAAAAAAACAAAAACAGACGCATGTATAAAAATTATTAGATCAAAAAGAGATAAAAATCACTGAGTGACTGGGAAAAAGCTAAAACGTAGATAATGACTCATACTTTTAGTATCAAATGTCAGGCACCCCGTTTTACTAATAATATTAGAGCAAGATGAACGACAAACTCCCGGTCGGTGTAAAAATTCAAGGTCGCAAAATTACATAGAAAAGTGGATGACAGTATGACTCATAGTTATTATTAAACAGTGTCAGAAAATAATGTCAGGCACCCCGTTGTACTGATAATATTAGAGCAAAACAAAGGACATACTCCCGGTCGGTTTAAAAATTCAAGGTCACACACTTATCTGCAACTTATACTCTCGCTTCTCAAGGTCAAGGTCAAGGACGAGTATATTTTAAGCCATAGGTAGATGTAAGCATGGATCGAAAGTATTTTAATACATACACATCTGAGTTCTCTGGATTTATTTATAGAGAATAATGAAACTCATAAAAGTTATTTTTAACATGAGAATTTTCTTTGTACGCATATAGACAGGGAGATATTATACAGAAGTTCAGCCACGATTTTGTAAGTCCTTCCCTTTGCAATAGTGGAAGGGTAGACGAGGTACTTACAATTTGTGGAAATATCCACAAATTTCCTCTGGCATTTTCCTGTAAAAATTAGATTTTCCCAAAAAATAAAAATAGGGTTTTGCGATGAATTTCTGAGTCCTGACATATCCGTAGAATGATAAGATACTATGGATTTTATGAAGAAAATTTTTTGGGCAGGAGGGTTGCAAACGGGCTAACGGAGTATATATGTATACAAACATGTAAGGAAAATAATGAAATTTTCATGATTTTCTGGGTCCTGCCAACTAAATAAATTAAGCATATTTATTTCAAAATGATAAAAAAAATGTTGGCATGACGTCTCCTACTGTTTAAGTATACTCGTCCCTTGAAAAATTATGCTCAAAATTTTTACTCTGATTCCGTGAGTCCTGCCTTTAAAAAGTTATAATACTCAAATACAATCAATACTTTTTCGGTACTCGGCAGGAAGGTTAAACGGTTCTTGTAAGACGGCAGGAGTCCTAGATTTGTAAGAAAATTCGTGAAAAATTCCACGATGTTCTGAGTCATGCCATTTTGCATGTTTCAAGAATCTTAATATAAGTCTATTTACAAAGAGGCAGGATGGTTTTATAGTTATTTCGTATACAGGGTGGGACATTAGTGTGACAAAGTCCAATTACTCGTTTGTCGTAAGAGATACGAAAAAGTTATTTAGGTAAAACGTGGGGCAAAGAGAGGATCATAATTTAAAAATATTTTCTAATATACAGGGCTACCCGTATTGACAGGGTGACACAAACTTATGTTTTTTTTAATGGAACACCCTGTATATAATTTTAAGATTGCTAAGATAATTTGACACAATTCACATAATCTAAAAATGTTTCCTAAGGGAGCTAGAGCTCTTTGAAGATGGCGCCTTGTAATTAGATTTTTTTATCTCCAGAATGCTTCCATTTCGATAGACAAAAACTGGTCCGTCTTTTTATCTTCCAGATATAAATCGATTCCATCAATTGCGAATCTCTAGTACCGGTCATTACGAGTCTGTTTTGGGTAGGGCAACGGTTATTTTATCGCATAACTTTTTTGTCTTTAACTTTTAAGCATTTTTGACACTATATTATTAAATTGTGAGGTATTCTAGTACTAAACGGTACTCTTGCTGTAAGTCGGTAGGATGCACCGTTTTCTAGAAAAATCTATTTCAAAATTTTTCGTATTTTGAATTTAAAAAAAAAATGAAAAAAATAAAAAAAAAACGGTGTATTTACCGACTTAGAGCAAGAGTAACTTTTAGTACTAGAATAACTCATAATTTAATACTCTACTGTCAAAAATGCTTAAAAATTAAGAGGAAACAGTAGCGATCAACAGGTAGCAACAAACGCGTTCCAAGATTGCGGCTCTAATTTTGAATATTTTGTCGAGATATTTGGCACACATATTCGTAATATAATAAAGAATGGCGGTACAGAGCCCAATTTCAGAAATATGTTAGTATGTGGAAATTACTCTACAACTAAATAAAATATTGAAAAAAGGAGCCTGTACCGCCATTAAGAAAGACAAAAAATTACACTTTCTTCAAATAAACTTTTTTATCCCATGCCTAGATTTTGTGTAATCTTGGAACTACTAAAAATCGATTTTTTTATAACAAGAAATCGAACGTCACTGACTTGGCAACATTTCTCGCCTATGTGTATAAAAATTATTGTTTTTGATAGTATAAACGTCACTGTCAGTGTCGAATTACCGACGCACTGTTGCCTCACTGTATTTCGCAATATTGGACCGCGTTTGTTGCCACCTGTTGATCGCTACTGTATCACCTTAAAGCAAGTTATGAGATTTCGTTTATCTACCCAAGACGGACGCCTATGACCGATACTAGAAATTCACAATTGATAAAATATTCATATCTGGAAGAGAAATAAACGTACCAGTTTTCGTTTTTCTAAATAGTGTTTCTAAATAGTTTTTTATTTTTTTTTTCAAATTCAAAAACCGAAAAATTTTTCAAATCGATTTTTCTAGAACAGGGCGTATCCTACTGACTTAAAGCAAGAGTACCTTTTAATACAAAAGAATACTCCATAGTTTGATAATCCAGTGTCAAAAATGCTTAAAAGTTAGACACAGAAAAGTTAAGCAGATATTATGTTACTTTTTATACACTAACTACTTATATAACTAACATATTATAACACATGTTTATATAGTTTAATTTCTTGATATTTACATTTGAGTTTCTATGTTTAAATTGGTTATAATAACAAAAGAGATAAATCACTGTGCATTGGGCCACAATGAGACAGAATTTTTGTAGGCAGTCAGATGTACGTTTCAAGTGAGAGCAGTGAGGAATTTGAAATTACTGCTTCTAGTAACAGTGAAGAGAAGTTTTTAGACACTGATAATGACCAGCAAAAAAGAGTTGATCCTTCAAAGTTTAAGCCCCTTGATGAAGACCCAAATGTTGAAGATTTTGTCCTTGTTAAGTTTGAGGCTAAAGGCGTGAGAGATGTTTATTACATAGGTAAAGTAATCTCAACAAAGGACATAAATGGTGATGTAGAAATAAGTTTTTTAAGGAAAGTTGAAAAAATCCAGGTGTCTCATTGTGGCCCATGCTTGGGCCACAATGAGATACTTGATTTTTAAAAAACTTTATGAAACTGAGTGAAATCAATCACAGATCATCAATTTCAATGTAAAACGTCAACGTTTCTAGAATACCTACTACATTTGAAAATACTCTGTCTACTGAAGAAAATAAAAAAATAATAAAGTGAATTTTGTTTCATTGTGGCCCACCCTCCCCTACCTAAATCAGAAACAACTTTTTATTTTGTTCAACAATCTCTTTCATGCCGAAAACTGCCAATTTTTGTTTTGTAAAAAATCGAAAAATTTAAAATAACGAAAGACTCGATTAATTGTACAAAATTTAACAATAAAAGTAGTTAAACGAGCAATGGACTTTGTCACACTAATGCCCCACCCTGTATAAAGACCTCGAGGGAAATGGAAATGGCTTGACTATCTCCAACCTCAATAATAGACCAGTGAGAAATTGTAGTAGTTATAGTAGTATTAAAAACTAATGAATTTATACTTAACAGAATACTTTCCAAAAGGAGGTTTAAGGGTGAAGAGTAGATATGAATTTCCATTCTGTCTGTTCAATTTTATATTTCAGAACCCATATCAAGCGTTGTGTTGTCCTGGTCGCATTGTAAAATCGTTTGTGCTATGCAATACGTTGACTTATTCTTAAAAGAAGTCTTCACCTTACTTTGTTGAAATCAGAAGGACTTCGAAGATGCTACTGAAATCGCTGTTGTTATCGCGAATCGCGATAATTATTATCTTTTGTTTAGGATTCTAAACCCTGACCAGAATCATACTATTAATAGCTGGGTTGGAAATTAACTACTGTAGAGGTCATATGGAATAAAAATCAACGGGAAACTACTTAATGTGATTAGATATGCAGACGATACAGTAATTCTCTCAGATAATATTGAAGGTCTCCAAATTATGCTTGATCGTATTCACGAGGTAGGAGAGAAAATGGGCATTAAAATAAACTCAAATAAAACCAAATTTTAAGTGTTTAGTCGTGACCCACATCCCGATGCAAAGCTTCAATTAAACGGAGTCCAAGCTGAGAAAGTTCACAAAATGACATATTTGGGAACTGTGATAACGGACCAACTAGATCCAGACATAGAAATAAAACGTAGAATATCAATGACTAAAACTACTTTTATGAAAATGAAGTCATTTCTTTGCAATAATCATCTCAGTTTAGAACTAAGACATAGAATGGTTAAGTGCTATGTTTGGTCCGTACTTTTGTATAGTGCAGAAGCGTGGACGCTAAAAGTATCGATCATGAACAGAATTGAAGCATTGGAAATGTGGATTCATAGACGGATGCTGAAGATACCTTGGAGAGCAAGAAAAACTAATGAACAAGTACTAAGGAGGGTCAACAACGATAGAGAACTGCTAAATACTGTTAAACATCGAAAATGTCGTATCTGGGACATATAGTGAGGGGAAGTCGATATAAAATATTACAACTGATCCTTAAAGGCAAAATAGAGGGCCGTAGAGGTGTAGGAAGAAAACAGGTTTCTTGATTAAAAAACATTCGTGAATGGACTCGGATATCAAATGCAGGACAATTATTCCATATTGCAGAAGATCGAGAAGCCTTCGCAATGGTGATCGCCAACGTCGGATAAGATAATTATTCTGATATGGCACGTGAAGAAGAAGAGACTATTGACCTCTAGATCAACTTAAAATTTTATAATGGCTTTCTAAGTTCTATAGCTAATGTTCTATAGAGTTCAGAAACAGAATGAAAACGTGATAATAAAGAGGTTCTGAAATTGTTCTCATATTGCATGCTTAAGTTAGATATCAGTAATATCACTTTTACATGGTTAGTCAGAAAAATTAAAAAGGATAGGAAATAAATGCAACAACATTCAAAAAAACCGACATACTGAGATCTGTTTTGCCCAAATCCAAAATAAACAACACACAGGAGAGAGCACAGAACTGCATTTATAAAATACTTCGTGAATGTAACAATTTTTATTTGGAGAAACCTCTAGACTACTAAGTGTTAGGATAAATGAGCATGAATCATAAATAAAAACAGAGACGTTGACAGCTCCCAGATATCCAAACATGCCCAAGTCAATGAGCACAGATTTTATTGAAAAGATACATCAATAGTCATGAATGAAACATCAAAGAAAGTAAAAAGAGAAAAATCAGAGATTAAAACTCCATATCTTACTAGATGAAGAAAATGAAAAAATAAAGAAAAATGTGAAATAAATTCTAAATGTAGCAGGCTCTGGTTACCGATACTGAAAGAAGATGTCAGCACTAAGAATCATCATCATCATCATCAGTGGCGTTACAGCTCTTTATGAGCCAAATACTTCTTCAGAACAATCCTCCATTCGCCCCTGTCTCTGGCAACTCTTCTCCATGCTCTAATTCCAACAGCACTAAGAATAGACCAACATTATAGAATATCAGAGTACCAATACTAGAGTACAACAGTGCCCTCCGAATTTTAACCATGGCGATTTGCCTACAAGATGAGGCCAAGTACATGAACTGTCAAATTGGCTGCCACAAATGGATAAAAATCTACAGGTTAACATAATTTCTCAATTAAATTTTTTTTGGTACAAGCCAACTTTTTATTATAATCGACCTAGTGTCATCATAATTTTGTATTTTATTACAATTGTCATGTAACTTAAAAGTTTCAACTACTATCAAGATATTTCACTGATGATGGTCCGACTGGATCGAAAACGTTTCGAAGTTTTATGATCCGTTTGGTGAATTTTTAAAATTTATAAAAAAATATACCATAATCTCCGGTTCACATTATTCCAGTCCAACATTCCAATAGAGCAGTGGAATGGCTAACGTGAAGCTGCACTGGAATTATCGATTCCAGTGGTCAATCCATTGCTTGATTATGGCATTAAAACATTGCCACTATAGTGTTACCCATCTTAAATCTTTTGAATGACTGGAATAATGTGGACGATGGAATCCAGTCCGGCACTGTACTGGATTAACTCACTGGATTACTGGACTGGAATAATAGCCCGATCAGGGAACACAAAAGTTTACGAAAACCTCAAAAAAATAAAGGAAGGATGAAAATTTGGGAATGGGTAGTTGAAATTGTCTATTATTATGTAAGAAAAAGTTTACAATTCTACGTCCCCTCCATTTTACAAAAATTGGGAAATACGGGGTGAAAAATATATTCTCGGGGGTGAAAAAATATACGTTCAAAATAAGTCCGAAATTGTATAAAATGACTAATTCTAAGTAACTTTTGTTCTATAGAGTTTTTTCACTAAGTTAATACTTTTCCAGTTATTTGCGAGTGAATATGTTCATTTTTCAACAAAACAAACACGTTTTTAGACAATTTTTCGCAAATAATTCAAAAACTAAGTATTTTAAAAAAGTTTTCAGCAAAAATATAATTATAAAAAAAAATGAAAAAAATGTAGAAGCAGAGTTGTAGCTAATGAAAAGTAGGTTCTTCTTCGTCAAATTCCAAATCGAATATTTCAATTTGAAATAACCCAAAAACGGAGCTCTTTTCGGGGAAAATTCATTACAACTTTTTTAAGGTGTTTAAAAAAAGGTTTATTTTTGTTTTTTTTTTTAACTTTTAACATTAAAAGTAAGTGAGTTACGCTCAAAATATTGCTGTCTTTTTAATTTTTTTGCTAAAAAAATCGCGAAAATCACCCTCTAATTAGCTTCCCAAATAAAATTAATCGTTACCGCTTCACAAGTTACTTTACTTATATATTGTTTATATTATCTATAAGTTTCATTAGTTCAAAGTGCTCATTTTTGAAAAAAATTGGGTTTAAAATAAAACATTTTTTTTTATTTTGAAAAAAATTTAATTTTTTATGGAATTAAAATTATGGATATTATTAGTAATACCAAAAATGTCAAAGAGTAATAAAATGTTCGTTTTGCTTTTCTGAATATTTTTGATTTTTTGTTTTCTTGTTATGACAAAAATTGGTTATGCTATGGCTGTTCAAAATTTGCCTAAACTCGTGATTAGTTACTATTTCAAGCCATTTTAACTACAGCTTTTTCAAAAATAAGCACTTTGAACCGATGAAACTTACAGATCATATAAATAATGCATAAGCAAAGTAACTTGTTAATTGATAATGATAAAATTTATTTGTGATGCTAATTAGGGGGTGATTTTCGCGATTTTTTAACAAAAAATAAAAGGGACCAACAATATTCTGAGCGTAACTCACTTACTTTTAATGTTAGAAGTTTTTTTTTAAACAAAAATAAACCTTATTTTAAACACTTTAAAGAAGTTGAAATGATTTTTCCCCGAAAAGTGCTCCGTTTTTGGGTTATTTCACATTGAAATATTCAATTTGGAATTTGACGAAGAAGAACCAACTTTTCATTAGCTACAACTCTGCTTCTACTGGGTCTACAGACCTCATGCATACACTATTTTTTTTCTTCAATTTTTTATAAGCTATATTTTTGCTAAGAATATTTTTTTCAATAAAATACTTTTTGAGTTATCTCCGAAAAACCGTCCAAAAACATGTTTTTTTTTTGTTAAAAATGAACATATTCACTCGCAAATAACTCGAAAAGTATTGATTTAGCGAAAAAACTCTATAGAACAAATGGTTGTTTAGAATTAGTAATTTTATCAAATTCCGGTCTTATTTTGAATGTATATTTTTCACCTCCATTTTTGTAAAATGGAGGGGATGTAGAATTGTAAACTTTTTTTTATATAATAATAGACAATTTCAACTACATATTCCCAAATTTTGATCCTTCTTTACTTTTTTTTTGGTCAGATTGTTCTTTGATCGAGCTATAATGTGAACAATGCATAATACATATAAACATTTTAACTTCTTTGTAAGTCTGTTTAAATATATACATATTCTTTGCTTTATTGCAGGTGGACTCCCCAGAGCGTGGTCGACTCCTTGCCTAGGACCTTGTGTACGATCCAGCTTAAAGCCTCCTCTTCTTCAACAAGCAGCCTTCGATGATCTCGTATTCAAAGTGGACGTTATGAGAAACGTGGCTTCCAAACATGTAATGAGCGAAAACGATGAAGAGGTGAAACTAGCTGATTCCCACAGATATTCTAGTTTGCCTGGCATCAATCTACCTGACGTCGAAGTATTCAGAAACGACGAAGAGAAGCCACAAGAACAAAATGGAGAGGATGAAGGACTACAAGAGGTGGGTGTAAAAATATTTCTCTTTATATATTTTTTTATTACCATTATCCAGTATTCTGCGTCCAGTGGAGGATCCAAGAGGGGTGTCACAGGGGGTCGTGCCCCCCCCCTCCCCCAGACGAAGATAAATATCAATTCAATAATCCTAAAAAAAAAAGAAAAACCGAGAGCCGTCAAACAAAACAAAATGTTAAGCTCATCCAAAAAATAATTATATTCTTGTTCTCATGATCATTTTTCAGTGCGTCACAGTTTTTCGATTTCTCTCTAATGCATTTAGTTTGATGAGACGGAAAAAGCGGTAGCTCCGTGATTAAACACAAAAATAATGCAGCATTACAATGGTTATATACATAAGATGTCTATTCCTAACCTACGTTTGATTCGTTGATATTTAGAATGCGCGTTTTTTCTAGCCAATCAAATACACGTATTACGAACATTTGGCGAAAACTTCGTCCATTTTGGCCATTTTTTAGAAGTGTCAAAGCGTCAAGTGACGGTTATTATTCAGGTCAGTATTTTGTGTACCTGTCATTTTGAAATTTCGAATTCGACTTCCCTTGTGTTTCACAACTTTTTTGTACAATATTTTGTGTTTTGGTTTAGAATTTAGTTCGTTAAAAGTTAGTTTTGTATTTTGGTTTAGAATTTAATTCGTTAGAAGTTAGTTTATACTCCAGGTCATTATGCAAGAAAAATATCCATAGTAAGGAGACGTAACTCATGGCTGAAGAACCTTAGGAACTGGTTTGGATGTAATAACAATGAATTATTTAGAGCCGCGGTTTCAGAAATAAAGATCGCTCTGATGATTACCAACTTTTTAAGCGGAGACAGCACCTAGAGAAGAAGATAAAAACACAGTTTATGGATAGTTTTGTGTCATTTTTTAATGTTTCCATATTTATAAATTTAATTAACAATATTGTTTACTTTTTAATTTTATTCCCCTTTATAAAAAATACCTACATGTTAACATATTGTGTAAAAATCAAATATACTAAATTACTAATTATAATAGTTTAATTCCACAAGCTTTATTCATCTAAAGTACGATTCTGGCATCTGTCAGATTCGTCAATAATTACATGAAATAAGTCTCGACACACCCAATACAGTATATGACGTCATAATTAATGACGCACTGAAAAATGATCATGAGAACAAGAATAAAATAAAAATTCCATTTTTATTCAGTTGCAATGCGAAGGCAAAACCGTCTTATTTTTCACTTAGAACAGAGTAGTCCGTTCTTTAACGGTAAAATATTGCAAAACCTCTAAATTTTAAAGAACCGCTTGGATTGACATGAAATTTGGCATACACATAGCTAACAAGTCAAAGAAAAAAAGTGATATTGTGCCGATATGTGCTTTTGCCCTGGGGGTGCTTTTCACCCCCTGTTGGGGGTGAAAAAATATTCGTCCAAAGAAAGTCAGGAAATGGATAAACTTGCTAATTTTAAGTAACTTTTGTTCTATAGAGTTTTTTCACTAAGTCAATACTTTTCGAGTTATTTGGCAGTGAATATGTTCATTTTTTCAACAAAATAACCACGCTTTTAGACGGTTTTTCGCAAATAGCTCAAATAGTAAGTATTTTGTCGAAAAAACATTCCTAGTAAAAATATAGCCTGTAAAAAATTTTAAAAAATGGTGTATATATCACGTCTCTACACCTAGTAGAAGCAGAGTTATAGCTAATGAAAAATAGGTCCATATTCGTCAAATTCCAAATGGAATACTTTACCGTGAAATAACCAAAAAAGAAGCACATTTCGGGGAAAACTCATTACAACTTATTTAAAGTGTTTAAAAAAAGCTTCATTTTTGTTTTATAAAAAAAATTTCTAGCATCAAAATTAAACAAGTTACGCTCAAAATAAAGTTAGTCCCTTTTGGTTTTGGTAAAAAAATCGAGAAAATCACCCCCTAATTAGTAGGTATCTTAAATGAACTTAATCGTTACGACTTCACAAGTTTCTTGACTCGTGTATATTTGTATATATTGTTTATAAGATCTGTAAATTTCAAAGGTTCAAAGTCCTTATTATTGAAAGGGCTGTAGTTAAAAGGGGTTGAATGAGTCACTGATCACGAATGTATGCAAATTTAGAAACACCAAATCTTAATCAATTTTTGTCGAACAGAAAAACAAAAAAATACATGATATTCAGAAAAGCAAATCTGACTTTTTTTGTTTTTCTAGATTTTTGGTATCTCTAACAATTTTTAAGTTATTTTGAAAAAAATCATATTTTTCAAAATTTTTAAGTTATTTTGAAAAAAATCATATTTTTCAAAATTTTAATTTTTAAAAATTTTACTTTGAAACCAAATTTTTTTAAAAATAAGCACTTTGAATCGATGAAACTTACAGATCATATAAACACAACATAAGTAAAATAATTTGTGGAGCGGTAACGATTAATTTCATTTAAGTTGCAAATTAGGGGGTGGTCTTCCCGATTTTTTTTTGCAAAAACAAAAGGGACCAACTTTATTTTGAGCATAACTTGCTTAAATTTAATGCTAGAAACTTTTTGTAGAAACAGAAATAAAGCTTTTTTAAACACTTTAAAAAAGTTATAATAGGTTTTCCCCAAAGAGTGCTTAATTTTTTTGATATTTCATGTCGAAATATTCTATTTGAAATTTGGTGAATATGAATCTATTTTTCTTTGGCTATAACTCTGGTTCTACGAGATCCAGAGATCTAACGCGTACACCATTTTTTTTTACTTTTTTATAGGCTATATTTTTGCTCAGAACATTTTTTTCGACAAAATACTTAGTTTTTGAGTTATTTGCGAAAAACCGTCTAAAAATGTGGTTATTTTGTTGAAAAATGAACATATTCACTCGCAAATAACTCGAAAAATGTTGACTTGGCGAAAGAGCTCTATAGAACAAAACTTACTTAAAATTAGTCAGTTTACCCATTTCCGGACTTATTTTGGATATATATTTTTTTACCCCCAAGAGGGGGTGAAAGTCACCCCCAGGACAAAAGCACAAATCAGCACAATATCACTTTTTTTCTTTGACATGTAAGCTATACATATGCCAAATTTCATGTCAATCCAAGCGGTTCTTTAAAATTTAGAGCAAAAACCGTGAAAGAATGGACTAGAGAGCGCAGACCAGCACTCTAAATCGACGATTTTCGACTATATTTGGAGTCATCATCAGAGCGGCGTAGGCCTGCTGCTCTCTGCCCGAAGTGACAAAATAACGAAAGCTTATCCTTGCATTGCAACTGACGTTTATGGAGTAGGTGACTAGCGTCATCTGGCAACGGAAAGGCAAAGTAAGTTTTCAACCTAATGGAAACATTAGTAATATTGAAAAATATTAAAAATATTACTAAAAGATTTTTAATTGAAAATTAATTGGTCCATTTCCCTGGTAACACCTCCATGGCTTCTAAAAATTGCAAGCCAGATGGATGCTGAAGCGAAGAAGACAAGAGGGAATTCAAAAATTTACAAATCACAACCCCGTCGCATTGCAACTGAATAAAAATGGAATTTTTTTTTATTTTTATATTGGTAAAAAGACCAATATGCCCAATTTCACCAACGATACCTAAATATTTAAGAATTGCCTAAGTGGATTTAGGTACTTCCTAACTCTACAACGGATTTCACCATACCATAAGAATTGCCTAAACCGCTTAAGCATTACCTTACGTTAGGATACGGTTTTCGATCTCCCTAAACTTTAGGTATTACTTATCGTTGACAGTCAGGTTATATTTTTACAATTTTGACTAATGTACTTGTGACGTTTGTCAATAATTTGTTTCTTACCTTAATTTTGCTGTTATTCTGTAATATTAGGTATATTAGTCGTAATTTTGTGTTATCTTTTATATTATTTTTTTTATTGGCTTTAGGATTAGACCATGCGGCCATAAACAAAGTAAATAGTACATACATAAACATAATATATCTTATCTAAACTATCTAATTATTAATCTAATTTAAGGTTATCAACCAATCTAATTTAAGGTTAAGTCTGACCGACCTTTTTGTTAAGAATATGTATAATAAATATTTTATTTTCAAAGTGAATTTTTGCTAAATTAATCTTAATAAAAATTTTGGGATAAGGACAAGGGTCACACTTTTTTCATTCAAGGGTTTTTTTTTTCTTAATAATTATTGATTACCTATATACCCACCCCACACAATATAATATGTGTTGGAAAATATAGAAAATCGTTTGAAGTTTTTTACAGGTCTATTGTCAAAATTATGTAGTCTACCTACTATCTAACAAACTAGTGTTGCGTTTCAAAACCCCATTCATGATATCACTAAAAGTCTATCATTAAAAATTAATAATAAAAGAAGCAATTTTTAACATGGTATTTATTTTAAAATTATTTCATTAATGACAATTCACCTAACTTTAATTTTTCGTCATATATGTGAAATTTACAACTCTTTTCTTTTCCTCCATTTCACTGTACATATACAAATATGTAACATACAAAACTTAACAAACTGAATTCACAAATAACTATAACGTCTAAATAAAATAACTATAACAGTAGGTACAAAACTGAATAAAACCAACTTAGCAAACAAACAATTTTGACAAATAATCAAAAAAGTAAGGTAATGTCATCTTATTCTTCTTTTTATTTATCAAAAATAGTTCAAACGTACCCGAATTAATACCTAGGAAAGAATTTCCTAGATAAACAGTTCTTTTAGTTGTGAAACGCTATTGTTCTAATGTACTGACTTAGGAAGTTCCTATCGATAAGAATTACTTAATAAGGCAACTGTTTAGGTATCGTTGGTGAAATCGGGCATAAGTTTTCACTCTAATGGCATATAAAACAACATAATGCTATTCTACATCCCACCAGAATGAAAACATTGGACTAGAATATGGTTCGGCTGTATTTTCGTTTTGCAACGAAATTGAAAATGGTTATTCATTTTTGTTTTATATTGGTCTTTACTCCTTTGAGTAACTAGGTCCATTTTCCGTTAGAATTTACCAGCTAAACAGACGGGATCGTGAATTGTATTTGAATTCTTTGAATTTTTTGAATTCCCTCTTGTCTTCTTCGGTTCCGCATCCATCTGGCTTGCAATTTTTAGAAGCCATGGAGGTGTTACCAGGGAAATGGACCAATAAGTTTTCAATTAAAAATCTTTTAGTAATATTTTTAATATTTTTCAATATTATTAATGTTTCTATTAGGTTGAAAACTTACTTTGCCTTTCAAAAAATAATTGAAAATCCACTTATTCTAGGGATGGTAAGACTACGTGACCTTGCATCAGAGAAAAGTAATTAAGGGCATATGCGCAAAATGTCGCCTGTCCAAATGTTCAATGTGTTTTTAATGTATTCATTTTTTTCGAATCCTGAGAAAACTAATAAGTATTTTGGAAAAATTTAAACGCAGAATGAAAGATTGCATTATTACCGAGGCCCGAAAGTCCCTTAGAATAACCAAAAAGATTCTTTTGAATGAGATATTTGAAATTAAAAGTCACACTAAATTTTCTCTTTTTTTTCACTCCTGTAACTTATTAAAATAAACATTATAGAAGTTTTCAGGGATTTCGGCCCTCGGTAATAATGTAATCTTTTATTCTGCGTGTAAATTTTCAAAAATACTTATTGTCGTATCAAAGCAACAGTAGGATATGTTAAATAATTGAAAATTTTACGAAACTTCAGTACTTAATAACTTTTTTATATTTGAATGGATTTACATGAAATTTTGTTTGAGTACCTAACTTTACAGGCGTTACATAATAAGTTATAATATTTCACAAAAAAGTGAAAAATAATTGGGAAAAAAGTTACTTGTCCCACTGTTGCCCTCAAAGATAATCTGCTTTTTAACTATATCCGTAAATTTTTGTTATAGTATTATAAACTTATATTGCACTGAAGTTTTGTTTAAAATTTTACACCTTCCAATTCAAAAAACAAAACAATTTTGTTGTTCAAACATTTTATTATAATAAATTATAACATGAACATACTTTTTTTCCAAAAATTTAAGAATTTGGCAATAAAGCAAATAAACAAAATAAAAGGAAAAAATAATCAGAATCAGTTTTGGTAATAGCGAATGCTGAAAGTTGTGGAAGTAAAAGCATATTGCATTTTCTTAAATCAGTGCGAAATTTCCAAAGGGGAATTTATCATGTATTGACACTATCTATAAATAATTAATAATTTAACTTGCCTTTTTCCCGTGCTTGATAAATTCCAGATAGCAAATCAAAATCACACTAAATACTGGCTTCTTCTAGATACAATTTAAATTGGCTGAGTTATTCATTTTTAGTCTTAACATACACCTAACTAACATGAATGTAATAGTAACAACTATTTTTTAAAATAGTATTGAAGTAACTGAAGATAATATTGTGACCGCAAGCCGGATAATATAAACAAAGACATATTCGCAATTCAGCAATAACTACATGGCAACAGTAGGATATGTGCGTAAGATAACTTAGTGTTGCATTAATATTTGTGACCAAAATGGGTAAACGACAAAATGATATGTAAGATAATATGTAGATATGTTGTCTTAGTGTTGCATTATTATAGAATTTAGGTTAAAGGGAATTAAGCTGCACAAGGATAATATGTAAAATTATAAAAAAAAGTATATCACTTTTTATTTATCTTAGTGTTACACTCAACAGAAGGGTTTATTTCGAATCATTTGACATGGATATCACAAAAGTCATTTTTTTACATATCCTACTGTTGCTTTGAGGCGACGTTATTACTTTTTTCAGGATTCGAAAAAAATTAATACATTTAAAACACATCGAACATTTTGACAGGCGACATTTTGCGCCTATGCCCTTAAATCACCCTCAAGATCCATGACCCCCCCCCCCCAAATTTCTGGATCCGCCACTGTCTGCGTCAAAAGTTGAACATAGGTGTCTTCTAATTTCTTCCAGTTCTGTCGGTTGTGAGTTATGAGCTTCCTGCGCCCAATTCCCTGCGACCTTTTTCACCTCGTCTGTCCATCGTGTAGGTGGTCTACCTCGACTTCTTCTGTCTGCTCGTGGTCTCCACACACAGGGCCGGATTTAAGGGGGGCAGGCTGGGCAGCTGCCCGGGCTCCCACAAAGCCTCAAACTTAAAAAAATCAGCACATTATTCACATAGTATAATTTTTGTCAATCAATTAACTGTAATATTTCGTTATATGGAAGGTTTCTCTCCTATTAAAAATGTATTTTTGGCAAATTACGGTCATAAAGCAGAAGATATATTTAAGACATTCTTGCAAGAAGATGATATCGATTTGAAAAGCTGCAGGGGACAGTCCTACGACAATGCGTCAGTTATTATGAGTGGAAAATACAATGGTGTTCAGCTAAAATTTAGATAACACAATATCTTAGCGTTGTAGATTCCAGTTGTCGCCTACTTTCTAAATTTAGTTGCTAAAGCTGCAGCTAAGTGTTGTACTGCTGCCATAGAATTCTTTGATTTTTTAAGGACTGTATGAACCCTATGTATTTTTCACTTCCTCTACATATAGATACACTTGTTAATCGAATGTTTAAAAACGTCTTTAAGCGAGAGCAACGCCGACCATGGCAGAAATATTATTGTTCCTAAAAAAGGGTAAATACTACTAGATGGTCGTCTAGAAGTGATGCTGCAAAAGAACTAGTTAAAGGTTATAATCAGATTAAAGGAGTATTATCCAAAATTTTAAAAGACGATGGGCAACAATTTGAAACTCGTAGCGATACAAATGGTTTGTATAATCGAGTTTGTTTACTGAAAACAGGGATATTTGCAATATTTTTGAATGAAATCTTAGAGAGGGCACACAGCACAAGTCGTATTCTCCAAGATCCAAATATTGACCTTAATTCAAGAGTGGCGGCACTTAAATCAATTAAAAAATTTATATTTTTTTAAGGAATATTTCAGAGGCTGAAATGACAACATCAGAGAAATTTAGGACTCAAAATTTTATAGCTATTATAGATCACTTCATTTCCTCTTCAAGTCATAGGCTTTCGGCATATGAATCCATTCATTCCAATTTTGGATTTTTACATTATTTGGAAAATTAAACTCCCAATGGAATTGAAGCTCACTCACTGAAGCTTACCGGCAATTATAGCAATGATTTAGATAAAAAACTAGGTGTCGAACTAGTAACAATTTGTAGAATTTTTCAATTTATTTAAAGAGGAAATCGGCTCATCAAATATAAGTAAAGAACTTCAAATGTACCGACGGTTAAAAGAGAAAAATGTGATTGATGCGGTTCCAAACGTTGTAGTGACACTTCGTTTATATTTAGTTGGTAACTAACTGCAGTGGAGAGAGATCATTCTAAAAATGTAAGTTAATTAAAAATCGACCTAGGTCTATGATAAGCCAAGAGCGTTTGAACCATCTCTTAATGAGCATTGGACACAATGCCTTAAAGCAACTAGACATGCCCGACATAATCAAAGAATTTTCAGTTAAAAAAATCTCGAAAAGTACCCGGACTTTAACCATACCATAGTCATAACAACAATTTGTTTAATGGTAGGAGGTAGGGCCCCACACCAATTCTGCCCAGGGGCCCCCACTGCCTTAAATCCGGCTCTGTCCACACAGTAATTTTTTCGGTCCACTGCCCTTCGTTCATACCCCACATGGCCCGCTCAATTCCTCTTCAGCCATGCTATTCGCTCTGTGACTTCTGTGACGCCTGTTTATCTTCTGATTTTCTCGTTTCTAACTGTGTCTCTGAGAGTCAGTCCAAGTATTGAGTGTACCATTCTTCTTTGGGTTACTCTAAGTTTGGTTGCTGTAGCCTAAGTTAACGAAAGTGTTTCGGCGCCGTAAGTCGTGACTGAAAGCGCACATTGGTCGAAGATCTTTTTGAGATAATTTGGCATGTTGCTCTTGAAAATATCGGATATAGAGCTCCATATGCAGCCCTTGCTAAGTGTTCGAAGTATATTCATTGTCGTCATTCAATTGTTTGATCTTCTTGGGTTCTACATATATCACGCTATTTTATGTGTTTCTTTAGGTTTTCATCAGTATCCACGTCATATCCGCTATTTTTAATAATTGTTTTTTAAATCTGCCTCAAGTAGAAAATAACTGTTTTTAATCTACCTAAGGTTTGTCTTTCTACGAACTAGTACAGGATCCGAAGATTTTCACCTCGCAATTTTTACAGAATGGATCGATTTGCTTGAAAATTTGAGAATAAGTATTGGATAGTCCAAGGATCAAAATCTATATCATGCCGAAAGGCGCTTTTACTATGGGGGTGGTTACCACCCCATCCAGGGGGTGGAAATTTTTTATTATATTTTGACTGCAAAAGTCGATAAAAACATTCTAAGCAAAACATGTTCTATACATTTTTTTGATAAAATTGACAGTTTTCGAAAGTGTTAGTTTTATATCGAAAAAATCAATGTTTTTCGATATTATACTCATTTACGATTCACTTAATTTATACCGTAGAAAAAATTTTTTTAAACGAAGTTCTTGGAAATTAATTTATCTACAATTTCATATTTAAACATTCTTTCGTATCTCTGATGGTTATCTTTTTATTCTGAAGAAAATGGCATTTTACCAGACTCCAAAAATTCGTTATTCGCTTTCAACTCCAGTTTCTTAAAAACTAATCTTTTAAGCCAGTCAAACTTATACGATCTATTAATAATACATAAATAAAGAAGAACGAATAAGGCTAATGACTAAAAACACCGCTAACTTACATTATTATGCTTCCAATTGGATTTCTTCTTTTTGTTAAAATATATTGATTTTTTTTTAACTTTTTTATTTTTTATCTTAGAAAGTTTGGTAAAAATGAATTTTGTACGTTTTTACAAGATCTATAATTCTATTAATATTAAATCCTTTTGTCACAAAAAGAGGTGACTTTGAAAGGGTTGGTAAAGGTGGTTTTTGCATGTTTTTACAAGCAAGTTTTAATTGTCAATAGATCACTCAATTTCCAATTTCTTGGGAATTAAATAAGATACAATTTCATATTTAAATATTTTTTCGTATCTCTGATGCTAATCTTTTTATTCTGCAGAAAAGGGCAGTTTTTACCAAACTACAAAAATTCGTTATTCGCTTTTAACTCCATTTTTTTTTAAACTAATCATTCTAAGCCGGTCAAACTTCTAGAACCTATTAATAATATATAAATAAAGAAGACCAAATAAAGTCAATGACTAATTTAAATTAGGGTGGTGATTAGGGGGTTGTGTCGGATCACTTTTTTGCTGAAAAAAATAGGGACTGACATTCTTTTCATTATAAGTCACTTAAATTTTGAGCTAGAGACTTTTTTATTTTTGGAGATAGATATTTTTAAATACTTTAAATTAGTTTGAATAAGTTATCCTCGAAAAATACATAGTTTTCCCGTCTTTTGACTTTGAAACTACAATATTTAGCATAAGACGAAGAAGAGCTACCATATAATAAAGTGTAGCTTGATTACTATTGGTCTTAAAGAAAATTAGAAAAAACGGTTTTGTTTATTTTTTAAAAGGTACATTTTTGTTAAACAAAGTTGTTTTAATAAAACGAAAACTTTTTGAGTTATTGACAGAAAACTGATTAAAAACATTGATGTTTTCGATATAAAACTAACATTTTCGATAGCGAATAAATCGAAAATTATTAATTTTATCAAAAAAACCTTTGCGGTCAAAAAAAAATAAAAAATTTCCACCCCCGAGATGGGGTGGCAACCACCCCCATGGTAAAAGCGCCTTTCGGCATCATATAGATTTTGATCCTTGGACTATCCACTACTTATTCTCAAATTTTCAAGCAAATCTATCCATTCTGTAAAAATTGCAAGGTTTTGGCCTATTTTGAGCTTCATTACTTGGACTAAACTCTATCGCTATCTCTTGCCCAGAATCTGGTCCAGCACTGCCTGATCTTTAGATTTCTCCTTCTCTCACTATCTAGCACATTTCTTGACCACGGAAGAAGAATATTGACTTTTAAGATAATTAATGTGTTAAGTCAAAATTATAGTTTTAGTATTTACTAGATTGATTTTACTTAGGTTGCTGGTAAGCTGGAGATACGAGTAGTGCCAAAGGAGCAAGTGAACAAAGATAAAGTTCTGAGGCCGCAAAACTTGGCTTCGAAACCCCCCATTCAGAATGGTAATTCCGACATAGCTGCCGAACATAATAATGATGTCCAAACAACTAATAAGGAGTCACCACAGAAGCCAAAGATAGAAAGGACCAAGAGCATCTTAAAGCAGAGCAGCAAAGAGAGGAGCGATCCCCAAGAGTTGTCCAGTCCCAAAAAGGAAAATATTTCATTTGCTCCGGATGTTTTAGGTAAGATTATTTGTCATTTTAAAATTTTTTCTAAAACCTTCGTTAGAAAATGTCTCAAAATTCCGTAATTAAAGAGCTATATTTCTTTTTCTTTCTTTCTCCATGTTATTCAAAGGTGCATAGATTAGATTTAAACCTTTTTATCTACTTCAACCGCGATTTTCTAAGTTAGTAATGAAAGAAAGACATTCTCACAATCATTTATTTATTTACATTGGACGACCGGTTTCGCTGTCTTATTTCACTATTTTGTAATTTATTAGAATATCCTTCTGCTAAGCTCAGAAAGTGCTTGGAATTCCAGAAAAGATCATTAGATTAGTCAGAAATATGTTAATGAAGACCGAGGATTAAGTAAGTATATAAAGGAGGATTCACGAAGGTTAACTTAAGTCGTACATAGTACATACATTAATGCTATCTCGAATATGCAGTAAAAATTTCTATCAAAGTAGGTAGCGATATTTTACACCCTTTCTCATTACGAAAGGATGTTCTTTAGCTCCAACGCTAGTTATATTATATATTTAAGGGATATTGTACACATTGCTAGGATGTCAGATCACGAATACTCGAAGAGATTAACATTTTCAAAACCAGAGGGCACAAGAAGTAGAAGACGACCACGAAGGCGATGAATTGATGATGTGGAAGAAGACCTAAACGTTCTAAGGGTCAGAAGATGGAGGGAAGTTGCCAGGAATCGACAGGAGTTGCGACTTCTTTGTGAGCAGGCCAAGATCCACAACGGATTATGCCAAGGCCAAGCCACGTATGATGATGATGAATGCACAGTAATGGGAATATACACTGAGAACTAATGCCTAAAATATCTCTTCTTTGCTGATAATCAGGTACCTAATTATAGCAAATGACGGGGAAGGTATGGATTATAATATAATGATTTGAAAACTGACTGACTGAAGAATGCGAACATTTTGGACTTACCGATTGAATTGAACGATTTGGACTTACCTTAATAAGACGAAATACCTCCTAATAAAAGTGGATCAAAGAGTGCAAAGAGAACTTTCTATTAGAGATATAAAAATGTGAAGAATCCAAATATCTAGGAACAATAACAGCAAAAGAAGGAACATCTAAAAGATACGTACAGCAAAATACAACAAAGTCGGAAAGTAATACAAACACTTATTACTTTGGCCTATATAAAACAGAAAATTCAAATTAACGCTGTAGAAATGGACTTTCTAAAAATAGCACGTCTTATCTCGAGAATTATACATAATCATTATCATTCTCTTTGTATTATCCCTATGCGGGGTCGGCTTCCCTAATTGCATTTCTCCACACAATTATATCTTGGGTCATATCAATGTTAATCCCCTTTACCAACATGTCCTGCCTTATCGTCTCCCCCAGGTCTTCTTTGGTCTTCCTCTCCTACTCCTTCCAGGAATCTGCACTTCAGCTATTCTTCATATTGAGTAATTAACGTCTCGACGTTGAACATGACCAAACCATCTTAACCTATGCTCTTTCATTTTGGCATCAATTGGTGTCACACCTAGACTTCCCCTAATATACTCATTTCTAATTTTATCCTTCTTTGTCACTCCACTCATCCATCTAAGCATTCTCATTTCCGCCACATGCATTCGTTGTTCCTCTTTCTTCTTCACTGCCCAACATTCAGTTCCGTACATCATAGCCGGTCTTATGTCTGTTTTATAGAATTTTCCCTTCAGCTTCATTGGAATTTTTCTGTCACACAACACACCACTCGCTTCCTTCCACTTCATCCATCCAGCCCTAATTCTACTGCATGCATCTCCATCTATTTCTCCATTACTCTGTAATACCGATCCCAGGTACTTAAAACTATTGCTTTTTACAATCTGTTCACCATCCAAAGATACCATTTTATTTGTAGTAACTCCATCTTTAAACGAACATTCCAAATACTCTGTTTTTGTCCTACTAAGTTTTAAACCTTTTTCCTCCAGAGCTTGTCTCCACTGTTCCAGTTTTTGTTCTAAGTCTCTCTCACTATTTCCTATTAACACTACATCATCAGCATACATTAGGCAGCATGGAATGCTACCCTGTAGTTTCGCTGTTATCTGGTCCAAAACTAATGAGAATAAATAGGACTAAGCACCTAGCCTTGGTGAAATCCTACTTTCACCTGAAATTTATCAGTCTCTCCCACACCTGTCCTAACACTAGTCGTTACTCCCTCATACATATCACTTATAATCTTTACATATTCGCCAGGGACTCCTTTCTTTCTTATTGAGTGCCCACCACAGAATCTCTCGAGGAACTCTATCATATGCTTTCTCAAGATCAATGAATACCATATGAGCGTTGGTCTCTTTATTCCTGTATTTTTCCATCAGTTGCCTTACAATGAAAATTGCATCTGTTGTTGACCTGCCCTGCATAAAGTCAAATCGATTATCGGATATTTCGGTTTTTTCACGTATCCGTCTATCAATTACTCTCTCCCATATTTTCATGGTGTAGCTAAGAATTTTACATAATACATATACCAAATAAATAAATAAGAAGCAAAACAGCAAGGATACTAACATCACACTAAGCCAAAACAACAAATCAGGCATTAAACTATGTTTTAAAATATTGTAGAAGGAAGAGAGGACGAATAGAGAGATCAAAATTATATTTCTTCTCAGTCTGGCGATTGAAACCCGAGATTGAAAGGATCCCGACATAATTTAATACTGTTTAAAATAAAGTTTTATACAATAATTTTAATCTTACAAAAATTTTGAAAATCCTTTATAAAAGATATATATTTATTAAAATCACAGAATGTTTTCGATATGAAAAAGATCATCATCAGTGCTGATACAGGTTTATCTCATGCTGAGCAACCAAAAATACGTGGGTAAAACCCTTTAAATGTTTTGTTGCTAACGTTGCTAAAGTTGCTAATCATCATCCGTAATGTGACAACATATCCTTCAGATCAGCAACCCGCGTGTCGTATCATGCAATGCCTAAGGCCATATCTAGGACAATTTCATCTCTCGCTTTAAATTATACATAATGTAAATCTATCATAATTTTAAAACATTTAAAGGGTTTTTACCCACGGCTGTGCCGTGGCTCAGTGATTTTTGGTGGCTGAGCATGTGATAAACCTGTATCAGCACTGATGATGATATTTTCAAGTCGAATACGTTCTGTGATTTTGATGTAGGGATTTTAATAAATATTATGCCTTTTATAAGGATTTTCGATAATTTTTTTGTGATTAATGGTATACAGTGATGAGCACCCTAATAACCGGCAAAATAGCACAAAAGATGGAAAACCTATTAAGTTGTGAGATAAAAAGAAATGAAACTAGTCGAGCTGGGAAATTTAGCGATATTAACCTTTAAATTTACATTATATTGATTGTTTCCCACCTTTACACGTATCAGAGGAGTATGTCAACTAAAACTGTTAATTTGACAGTGGTAGTTGCCAAACTCGTGCGATACGTCTAAAGGTGGGAAACAATAAATACAGGGTGTAACAAAAATACAGGTCATAAATTAAATCACATATTGTGGGAACAAAAATAGTTCGAATGAACCTAACTTACCTTAGTACTAATATGCACATAAAAAAAGTTACAGCCCTTTGAAGTTACAAAATAAAAATTGATTTTTTCAAATATATCGAAAACTATTAGAGATTTTTTAACGAAAATGGACATGTGGCAATCTTATGGCAGGATCATCTTAAAGAAAAATTATGGTGAAATTTGTGCACCCCATAAAAATTTTATGGGGGTTTTGTTCCCTTAAACCCCGCCAAACTTTTGTGTACATTTCAATTAAATTATTATTGTGGTACCATTAGTTAAATTCAGAATTTTTAAAACTTTTTTGGCTCTTAGTATTTGTTCGATCAGGCAGTTTTTATCGAGTTGCGGCTTCTTTTTTAATAAGTTTACATAAAAATTTTATGGGGGTTTTGTTCCTTTAAACCCCCCAAATGTTTGTGTACGTTCCAATTAAACTATTACTGCGATACCATTAGTTAAACACAGTGTTTTTAAAACTTTTGTGCCTCTTTGTATTTTTACGATAAGGCACCTTTTATCGAGATGTGGCTTCTTTTTTAATATGGTTCAAAATATACCTAAAATTGTAAATCACAAATAAATTTTCATATTATTACTAAGTCTCCATAATCGTACTTAATTAACCATATACAGATATGTGGTGGATTTGACAAATATTCAAAATATCTCGATAAAAACTCGACTTTTCGAAAAAGTACGAAGAGGCAAAAAAGTTTTTAAAACATTGTGTTTAACTAATGGTACTACAATAATAATTAAATTGGAACGTACACAAAAGTTTGGGGGGGTTAAAAGGAACAAAACCCCCATAAAACTTTTATGGGGTGTCTAAAATTCACTATGATTTTTTCTTAAGATACTACTACAATAAGAATGCCACATGTCCATTTTCAATAAAATATCTCAAATAGTTTTCGATATATTGGAAAAAATCGATTTTTATTTTGTAACTTCAAAGGGCTGTAACTTTTTTTATGTGCACATTTGTACTAAGGTAATTTAGGTTCAATCGAACTATTTTTGGCCCCAGAATATGTGATTAAATTTATGACCTGTATTTTTGTTACACCCTGTATAATGTAAACTAATAGGTTAACATCGCTAAATTTCCCAGCTCGACTAGTTTCATTTCTTTTTATCTCACAACTTAATAGGTTTTCCATCTTTTGTGCTATTTTGCCGGTTATTGGCGCGCTCATCACTGTATTAGCCAGCTACAGGAAAATTTTCCTTGTGGATTTTAATTTTAATGTTGTCCATAACGTACGAGGATAGTATGTATACCATAATAGTAAAATATACGATAAATTCACTTGATCCTATGATCATCCTCTTTAGGCACCCAAATTTTATACTGTCTTCAACAATGAATTTAAAAAGAATTGTTTCAGCAGGCTGCATAAGTTTGATTACCTAGTGGTAAACCTAACATATGAGGGTGTGTATGTGGTTTTGATATTGACAGCATATAAGGAGGAAGAAAGTTATGAAACTTAAAATGCATGATTTTAAAAGTATTTTTATTTTTTCAGATAATAAATGCGACGATGTCGAAAGTAGTAAACCAGCGGAAAGCATTACAGTAGAGGTTCAGACTAAAGAAGATTGCGAGACGCAATGTAATTTAGAAAAGAATGTAGAACTAGAAACTAGAAATCCAAATAGCAGTTTTGCGGAGACTGGACTGCCTCCTAAGACTAGTGATAAAATAATTGGTAAGATATTTACCTAATTTTTTACTTAATTTTCCTATATATGCTTCCAATTGAAATACACTGCGAGTCAGAGAAAACGGGCACCTCAAAAAATGGGTCATTTTTGATGTCTCATATCTGCTAAACCTGATGTCCGATTTCAGTCATTTTTTTAATATGTTATAGCCTTATTCTTTAACAATATCGCTGTAATAATATTGTTGCTAAACAGGTAAATTTTCATTGTATACCGGCTGTACGAATCAAGCTGTGTTTTTTTCCAAAGTTCGCAACACCTTCTGGAATATTCTAACATTTATAAAATACTGAAATTAAAACCCAACTATAGCCTCGGGTTTTCTTAACATTCTCTTTTTCGACTCATTCGCTCAGGTTGGATAGTACAAAAGTTAGGTACTTTAACAACTAGCCATGTTTTTCATCAGTACAGGGTGTTTCTAAATAAGTGCGACAAACTTTAAGGGGTAATTCTGCATGAAAGAATAATCACTGTCTGCTCTGTAACCATAATATGTCCGCAAATGATTGGTTTCCGAGATACCGGATGTTGAATTTTTTCTTACAAACTGACGATTTATTTACTGCCCTAAAGCCGGTTGAGATATGCAAATGAAATTTGGTAGGTTTTAAGAGATAGTTATTGCGCATTTTTGACATGCAATTAAAAATTTTATATTCACCATTGGCGCGCATACGGATAATATGACCGATCATATTACCCGTACGCAGGCGCGGATCCAAGGGGGGGTCAATGGAGTCAATTGCCCCCTCCTTGAGACTTCGCCTGGTGTTGCATTTTTTTTTTAATAAAGAGATAATTACGATTGGAAATTAATCGTGGGTTTTGTGTCCTGTTGATAACTGAATGACTAAAACATAAAACAGAATTCCTTCTCCGAAGTACGTGTTCTCAGTCTTACTGTATGGTGTCAAGTCTTAAACTTTGAATAAAAATGATCTAGGAAGGAGGAACAGGCAGTTTTTGTTTTTATTTGATTGAGAGTTGGACCACCATCCCCAGATAGCTATTTCTGCATCTCATGCGTCATCGGTGGAGCTATGCAGTCACAACTCTGAACCAAATATCAACAGCCTGCCTATTTAAGGGAAATCACTGCGATGCAATGATTCCACCTTTGAGATGCAAAACAGCGACATCTCTCGTAAAACGAGAAAGACGAAAAGCCCTAGATACAAAGTTTTCTACAATTAAACAATTGAAATAACTGAAATAAAAATAATAAACAATATTTTAAATCCAAGACTTTTCGTTAAAATCGATATACTTAAATCGCCTTGAGGTTATGAAGGTCGAAATGTCGTGCTATAGAAGAATTTTTAAAGTATCTTGGGTGAAGAAGATTCGACACTTCACTATACTATAACGTCTCAGCAAGACTACTGAGATTATAGAAGGCATCAAGAAGAGAAAAGTGGAGTATTTTGGACATGTAATGAGAAGTTTCAAATATAGGTTGCTACAAAATATTATGCAAGTGCAAATAGAAGCCAAACGCAGTCCAGGACGAAGAAGCACTTCGTGGTTGATTTAGGGTGGTAGTGAATAAAATAATTAAGATAGCTATGACATAAACCAACGTTCTGAAAGGACATGGTACATGAAGAAAAAGAAAGTAACAGCCTATTCCGAAAAAGAATCCTGCGTACGCGAGTGACGAGAAATTTTTTATTTCATTGCTCCCTCCTTGCAAGGTTGCTGGATCCGCCGTTGCCCGTACGCACGCCAGTGGTGAATATAAAATTATTAATGACATGTCAAAAAATGTGCAATAACTACGTCTTAAAACCCACCAAATTTCATTTGCATATCTCAACCTATTTTAAAGCAATAAATAAATCATCAGTTTGTAAGAAAAAATTTAACATCCCGTATCTCGGAAACAAAGCATTTGCGGACATACGATTATAAAGCAAACTGATATTGTTTTTTTTTTAATGCATAATTACCCCTTAAAGTTTGTCGCACTTATTTAGAAACACCCTGTACTGATGAAGAACATGGCTAGTTGTTAAAGTACCTAACTTTTGTATTATCCAACATAAGCTAATGAATCAAAAAACAGAATGTTAAGAAATCCTGAGGCTATAGTTGGGATTTAATTTCAGTATTTTACAAATGCTAGAATATTCCACAGGGTCTTGCAAACTTTGAGAAAAAAAACACAGTTTTATTCTTACACCCGGTATACAATAAAAATTTACCTGTTTAGCAACAATATTATTACAGCGATATTGCTAAAGAATAAGGCTATAACAAATTAAAAAAAAAAATACTTAAATCGGACATCAGGTTTAGCAGATACGAGACATCAGAAGTGACCCATTTTTTGGGGTGCCCGTTTTCTCTGACGCGCAGTGTATAACATTATTGAAACGACTGATACTTACCTTTTCTTGCATCTATAATGCAATCATTGTTACAAATGTAACTGTAATGGTACCTGCATCAAAACGTTAACACATTTATTATTTTTTTCAAATTTTGCCTTGTTTTCCATTTGTTACTAATGGTAGTGCCGGGTTACGTACTACCAGAGTAACTAACTCAATACACAATTGATTTAATTTGATATAAATAAAAAAATAAAAAGATAAAAATTTCTTAAATTTTATGGGTGGCCCGTTTTCTCTGATGCGCAGTTTATTAAGATAAATATTTGCTTCTTCTTCTTCACGTACCTCATCCTTTAAGAACATTGGCGGTCATCACTGTCCATTTTACTCTATAAAAGTAAAAGTTTACTTTAAAAAAGGAGAAAGCCTAAATAGGAGACTAGCCAGCGCATTCTCTTGTCTAAGTGTTATTTTTTTTTGGTATATCAAGGGGTGCTTATTATGAGACTAACATTTTCTTAAAAAATCTCGCCCCGGAACCCCCCTTTCATCCCTTTAAATGGGGTAATTTGTGGTTTTTGCGAAACGTAGCCTTTCCTGTACGTTTTACAAAAAATTTACTCAATAGTAAAATGAAGAGGACTATATTTCCTACTATTTATTTCCCGACAGCATATGCCTATCACCCACCGTTTAGCGGGGGTGACGCCCCAAAGTTGACAAATTTTTAAAAAAGATGTTTTAAAAAAAAATATTTTTCCCTAACTGTAATGAAAATTAAGAAGAAACCCTGCGGCCGTTAATCACAAATAAGTGGCTGATTTTTTGGTATAGGTTTCATTTAAGAACAATTGCAAATTTTTTAATTACAGGGTGATACATTTAAAAAAACATCTTTTTATACCATCTGAACCGCCTATGCTAGAGTAAAAAAACTTTCAGCGATTATCCATGTACTGGTGTTATTTACAAATTTGTATAATACACCCCATATTTTATCGGAAACCACCCCAAAAAAAAGGGAGAATTAATAAAGAAAATAATCAAAAATTTATTTTGAACCACCACTGTGGCTTTAGGGCGCAGAGAAAATAAAATATGCATAGGTCATAATGTGTACCAGACAGTGTGTTGTTTTATTTTCCATAAGTAAGTTATCAATAAAATGAATAGGTGACGAAAAAAAAGAACAAAAACTGGAGCCCGCCAAATCATTTTTGAGGTTTACGGCGCCACTGTGCCGTAACGGTTGCTTATACGAAAAAAAAAATGCATACGACCTTATTTGTAGAGAAAATAGTGGTCTTTAATTTTGTATAAGTTTTGTTTTAAAAAAATGCATAGGTAATGAGAAAATCGTAAAAACATGCGCTCCAAGGGATAGGGGTAGTTTCTGCAGTTTATTTTCAAGGATAGGAGTAGTTTCCGCAGGGGTGTTGCAATAATCATATATGTATATTTATTAAAAACCCTCTTGATGGAGCATATCTCCATATGGGCCAAAAAGCAAAAAAAATTTTTTCAACCACCCCTTTATTTATTTTTTTTGCTACAGGGGTTGCATAAAGAAATCGCTTTTGGTGTCTATGCATGGGTAATAAGAACGTGCACAAAATAAAATATAAAGCATTTTAATAAAGGGCATGGTATGTGAAGGATTACAAGAAAATCACTTTCTTTATTAATTCTCCTTTCTTTTGGGGTGGTTCCGAAAAAAATGGGGGTGCATCATAGAAATTTGTAAATAACACCAGTACATGGATAATCGCTGAAAGTTTTTTTACTCTAGCATAGGCGGTTCAGATGGTATAAAAAGAGGTTTTTTAAAATGTAACACCCTGTAATTAAAAAATTTGCAATTGCCCTTAAATGAATAGGTATACCAAAGAATCAGCCACTTATTTGTGATTAGTTGCCGCAGGGTTTATTCTTAATTTTCAGTACAGTTAGGGAAAAATTTTTTTTTTTTCAATATCTTTTTTAAAAATTTGTCAATTTTGGGGCGCCATCCCCGCTAAACGGTGTGTGATAGACATATGCTGTCGGGAAATAGATAGTAGGAAATATAGCCCTCTTCATTTTACTATTAAGTAAATTTTTTGTAAAACGCACAGGAAGGGCTACGTTTCGCAAAAACCACAAATTACCTCCTTTAAAGGGATGAAAAAGGGGGTTCCGTGGCGAAATTTTTGAAGAAAAGAAAAAAAATAAAACCTGACCTGTGTCCATTTTGCGAGGTTCAACCTGTTTCCTACACTATAAGTTTCTCTGATATATCAAACTCACGTATGATTGTTATACTACTGTTCTCTTAGCAGTGTCGTACGCCGCCTCAAAGTCGACGAATAGGTGATGGATTTCAATGTTAAATTCTAATGTCTGCTGTAGGATCTGTCTTATATTGAATGAATCCGTCCAACTGTTGATTTTCCCGGAATGAATTCGGCTTGGTATTTTCCAGTTATGCTCACTCTTTAAAACATGTAGCCTCTCGTAGGTAATATTTGCTACTATTTTGTAAGCAGTTGCTTTTTTATGTAATGGGCATATCACGCCTTGTGACCATTCATATGAGAAATAAAAGTTTATGCAGTATCTGTAGCGGGGTGTCGCCACCATTCTTGTAGCCATGAACTGCAAATTTGATCAGTTCATGGTGATTTATTATTCTTAGACTTTTTTTAAGTGGTGTTCCGTTTGGGTTAAATATATTTCAATTATTTCGATATGCTAGAATGTTATCTGCTTCTTCTATACAGGGTGAGTCATGAGGAACTGTACATACTCCTACCTCGTATAGAGGCTCCTATGGGGAATAATAAATGACCATTAAAAAGTGTCTGCTCCCATTGTTTGATAATATACAGGGCGAGTTTCGCATTTTGACAGAAATTTGTATTCGTCATAATTTTTGAACGGTCAGATCGATGTGTATTTTGGTCAATCGTTACACTATTACCACCCAATCAACTGATTTAGTCAAACTAGAAAAAAATCAGGTCCGGCTTTAAAAAGTTCGTTTGGGTCTTAGAAAAAATTTCTTAAAAAGTTAATTTTTTTAAATCTATGGTTCACTTTACCAAACTTTTAATTCATAGTCAAATTTGATTTTTTTATAAAAAATTAATTAATCGTGTGGGGAAAAAAATAAATATGCCATTTTTATAGCCTAGTTGTCTAATTTGTAAAATTCATATTAGAGTTTTCAAAAAGCGTATACAGGGTGAAATATTTTCTAAGACCCAAACGAACTAATTTTTTAAAGCCGGACCTGATTTTTTTCTAGTTTGACTAAATCAGTTGATTAGGTGGTAATAGTGTAACGATTGACCAAAATAAGAGACATATCGATCTGACCGTTCAAAAATTATGACGAATACAAGTTTCTGTCAAAATTCGAAACTCGCCCTGTATATTATTAAACAATGGGAGCAGATACTTTTTAATGGTCATTTGTTATTCCCCATAGGGGCCTCTATATGAGGTAGGAGTATGTACAGTTCCTCATGACTCACCCTGTATAATACGCCAGTCAATGGGAGCAAGAATAGGATATTACCTCCGAATTCTATCCTACTGCATGGATTTTAATGAAATTTTGGAAATAGCCTCTACTTATCTCCTAATTCAAAGTCTACCCTATGCCGATGTGTGCTTTTGTCTTGGGGGTGGTTCCCACCCTTTCTCAGGGGTGAAATTTTTTTTGGTTAAAATAACCCCGAAATTCGCTAGAGAACCCAATTCTAAGCAAAAACTGTTCTGTAATTTTTTTTGAAAACTCAATACTTTTTGAGTTATTCGTGGTTGAAAATTGGCCATTTTCATTGAAACGTAACACCTTTTCGAATGGTTTTTCGAAAATACCTTAAAAACCATGCATCTAACTAAAAAAAAACTATATAAAACATTTTTGTAGATTATAAAAAACCAAAGAGACGCTTGCCTTCACAAATCTTTCGCTTATAATACAAAAAGAGTTATGGTAGGTGAAAAGAGTTTGTTTTTTTGGTACATGCCCAAATTGGTGTATTCAACTTGAAATAACAGAGAAACGGTAGATTTTAGGTGTATAATGCTATCAATACCTTTTGTAGTGCTTGAAAAGATCTTTAAAATGAGCAATATTAAAGATCCATTTCAAACTATGCGAGATATGCTGCAAACAAAATTGATAACTAATGTATTTTAAGAAAAAATGAGAAGTAATTTTAACCTCCATCCACCGAATGTAAATGCATCGTTTTCCTTCTACAATACCTTTTATTATAGTGTTATTTCTATGTTCAAAAAGTTGGACGGGTTTAAAATGAATGGTTTAAAAAAAAATAAGATCAAATTATAGAGCGCATTTTTAAATTTTCTTAAAAATCTTCTTTTTCTCATGTAACTTGGAAATGATAAGAGATACAGTAATGAAAAATAAAAACGAAATTTTTATCTAAAAGAACCCCACATTTTTGTGTGGTATCTTTTTTTCGTATCTCTTATCATTTTCGAGTTACATGGAAAAAAAAGGAAGATTTTTAAGAAAATTTAAAAATGCGCTGTATAATTTGATCTTATTTTTTTCAAAAACTGTTCATTTTAAATCTGTCCAAATATTTGGACATAGAAATAACACCATAATAAAAAGTATTGTAAAAGCAAAACGATGTATTTTAATTCTGATGGATGAGGGGTTAAAAATATACTTCTCATTTCTTCTTAAAATACATTAGTCATCAATTTTTTTGTAGCGTATCTCGCTTAGTTTGAATGTAATCGACATTTAATATTGCTCATTTTAAATTCCTTTTAAAGCACTACAAAAGTTATTAGTATCATAATACACCTAAAATCGACCGTTTCTCTGTTATTTCATGTTGAATACACCGATTTGAGCATGCACCAAATTAAACAAACTCTTCTCACCTACCATATCTCTTTTTGTATTATAACTAGAAGATTTATGAAGGACCGAATCTCTTTGTTTTTTATAAGGTACAAAAATATTTTGCATACATTTTTTGTTAGATGCATAGTTTTTAAGGTATTCGTAAAAATCCGTCCGAAAAGGTGTAATTTTTCAATGAAAATGGCCAATTTTCAACCACGAATAACTCAAAAAGTATTTAGTTTTCAAAAAATAATTATAGAACAGTTTTTGCTTAGAATTAGGTTCTCTGGCCTCCTCCGTGGCTATCTTAACCAAAAAATTGTTCACCCCCGAAAAGAGGTGGGAACCACCCCCAAGATAAAAGCGCACATCGTCATAGGGTAGACTTTGTTTCTTAAGCTATTCCCTACTTACTGTGAAAATATAAAGTAAATCGATGTAGTAGGATGGAATTCGGAGCCAAATACCCTCGTTGACTGCCATACAATGATAATTAAATTTTGCATCCTAAAATTCCACCCAGGGGTTCAAGACTAGGACCGTATCGTATATGATATTTTGCTCTCTATCTTTACACCTTCTTATTCTTGGCCTAAGTTATTTTCTCATTTTGTTAAGATTTCTGTAGAACTTTTAGAGATTCGTTTTGGTCTCTTAGGCCTTCTATGCTTTATAATTATAACTGCTTTTCCTCAAATTGTCTCTTTTTCTTCTATGTAATCTTTTTTCTTCTCCTTTAAAGAAGGCGTATTCATAATTTGATCTTTTTGTTCATCCTGATTGATTTGACTAAAGGTATGCTCTTTTTGGTAATTTGTTGCTTCTTGGCACTCCTTGTCAACCTTTTTTTTAACTGGTTTGGTTTCCCCAATACTTCTGTTGCTTTCTCAATTATTAAGTTTCGACGTCCCCGCCTCCAGGCTCCCCATTCCCTCATCCATTTGTCTCATATACTCTATCAGTCTATCGCAACTGTTTCAATGTGCAGTTTATGTACACCACCTAGAACATACTACATAATTCCAACATATACTTACTCAAGTTATCGAAAACATTAGTATGTATATTTTAAGTTTAACGACATGCCACTTGTTTAACGACATGCTGTGCAGTATTCCACGAAAATAAAAATTACCATCATCAATATAGCCTACCTATTGAATGCTCAATATACACAGCAGAAATGATAGCAGTAATGTTTGCTGTTCAGTATGTACTACTGAATCCAACTAGCAATTATGTTATATTTACTGACAGGAAAAGCGTGGTGGACAGATTAAGTAACATTCAAACAGTCAAACACATAAACCACATTGAATTGAATATACTTAAAACTCTGTTTGAAATTACACAATTAGGAGTAAATGTAACAATTGCTTGGATTAAGGGTCATTCGGGAATAAAAGGCAATGAAATAGTTGACAATTTTGCTAAATCAGCTTATGTAATCGGAGAAAAAATAAACAAAAATTTAATTCCAGCTTCAGATATTGATACTTTTAGCAGACAAAAACTTAAAAATAATTGGCAATTGCATTACAGAGAATGTAATACTGGCTCAAATTTTGCTCATTGTAACCCTAGGATATTCTCAAAAAGATGGTTTTACGCAGAATATAACAGACATTTTATAAAGACCATTAATCGGCTGAGAGCCAATCATGCTCTTACGCCATATTACATGCATAGAATCGGCTTGTCAGATACTCCCAATTGTACTTGTGGCAAAATGGGAGATCTAACACATGTCATATTAGAATGTCATTTAAACATAAATAACATAAACGACTTTTATAAGGAATTAAAAGATTTAAAATGTTTTTTCCCAATAAACCTTAATACTTTAATATTTACAAATGATATGGAAATTCTTCATCTCATTTATAAACATGTTAAATTATGTAAATACAAGTTGTAAACGTAATATAATAGGCATAATTTGTTAATGTGGTTTGAAAAAATTAAAAAAAAAATATATAAAAAAAACACATAATAAAATAATAACAAAAAAATAATAAATAAAAAAAAGAAAAAAGAATAGAAACAAACATAAAAAAAAAGAAAAAAAATAGAAACAAACATAAAAAAAAGAAAAAAAAAAGAGAAACAAACATAAAAAAAAAGAAGTGTTTCGCACAAATTAAAATATATATTAAAAAAACAGTAAAATAATTAAAAAAAAACAAAATAAAAAAAGCTACACAATGTACCAATGTATCTATAAAAATAATATTGTAGAATGTACTTATGTTTATAAGAAATTTATGACTATGAATCTGCAATCAATCACAAACAAGTCTGGCTAATTGGCTCTGCCAAAGCCATTTTTCAAAAAAAAAAAAAAAAAAGACATGCCACTTTTGCGTGGTTGCTGTTGTCATCTTAGCCTAAAGCAGCACTTTCAGCTCATAACATACAAAATACTATTTCTGTTCTTAGGCACTGAAGTACCCGCGGCGAAAGCAGAAGGCGAGTCCAGCAGTACCGAGACCGACCACAAAGTGCCGAAAGAAGCATCTCATCAAGACAGTTTAGAAAGCTACCGAAAAAAGAAAGTCCACCGGAAGTCCAGCATAAATTTGGACCAAGGTGATCCTTTGTGTCGTAGCAATTCTCTCAAAGCCGTTTCCAAACCTTTAGAGGCTGTGAAAAATAACTTGGTAGACTCTAAGTCGTCGGAGAGCAGTTCGAGCACTCAGTGTCGAAAACAAGATGGCGACGACAAAGGAGAGAACAAAGATCGGGTGAGAAGTTCGCAGGGATATGATCTCGGGACGAATACAAACAATGTTACGTTTGTGTCCACTACTAGCATTCCAGAGCAGAGGTAAGAGTATATTTAGGCTTTTTAGCTTTTAGAATAAATGTAGTTCGAATTGATTTGTAAAACTAAAAATACGTAAGTTCTTTGTACAATCTTGCACTATGATATACTATTCCTGCTTTGTTGGACTTTTTCCAATGCGTCGTTTCAAACCTACATAAATTATATACAGGGTGTCCCAGACTAATTTATCCAGGCTATATCTCTTAAACGAATAAAGATTTTCGAATGGGACAAAAACTGATCTATTCCATTTGTAATACACTTTAATATGCCGTAGAGAAAATTATCCCCTAAATTTTCATCCCTTAGTTACAACCCCTAACTTAAAAATAGCACCCTGTACATTTTTTTATAGTTTTGGATGTGGTCATCTATCCTCTATTCAACAGATTTTTTTAAATAAAATCGGTTCGTAAGTAATCAAGAAAATATCAGTTTCCTTTTTGTTATTATGTGTCATTATGTGTCTGAACATTAAATGTTCATAACTTATGTAAAAATTAAGTTAGAACCTTCTTATTACACGGAATGCTGAGACTTCTTGTGATTAAATCATATTTTAAATTTCAAAGCAATTGGTCAAATAGTTTAAAAGTTATTTAATTTGTTTATCACAAAATTCATTTTTTTTTGCAACACTATAAGTCAGAAAATTATGAGGTTACAGTAATACTTCGGACAGTTTATGAAAAAAGAACATTTATACTATTAACTTAATTAAAAATGACAAAAAGTAATTTTAAACAGTGTAAAATTATTTTGCAAAGACATGTCGATTTTTTGCTTACTTATAAACAATTAGAATAACTTTTTAACCGTTACCCGTAGAAAAATTATTTTTTCCTATTTAGAAAGACTGCATTTTTATACACATTTAGAAAGAAAAACAATTGTCCTAGAACAATTAGGAACGAAGTTAGCCCCCCCCCCCTTTTAATTCACATGTTCTTGCAAAATAATTTTGTAATATTTCGAAACTATTGTTTGTCATTTTTTTTTATTTAAATTAATAGTGTAAATCTTCTTTCATAAACTATCCAAAGTATTACTGTAACTTCATAATTTTCTGACTTATAGTGTTGCAAAAAAAATGAATTTGGGATAAACAAATTAAATAACTTTTAAACTATTTTACCGATTGCTTTGAAATTTAGGGTATGATTTAAGCACCAGAAGTCTAAGCATTCCGTGTAATATGAGGGTTCTAAGTTATTTTTTACATAAGTTATGAATATTTATAAAAACTTAAAATTTATGATTTATTTTGCAATTTTATAAGCAACCAATAAGAATAGACATATTCAGCGAACGCCATATTGAAGTTTTTTATACGATTTATAAGTTTCTTACTCTCAAATTTTTTTAAAATGCTTAACTTTTTGGTAATAGACGAAAAAAGCGAAAATTTACTGTTTTTTGATCTTCATTTGTTTATAACTATGTATATCATCAAAATCGGCTGCAGGAAACATACAGTCGGAAAAAATGAAAGAATACCCATCCCATGCGTCATCGATGATATGCATACGAATCAAATCAAAAATTTCTAGTCAAAACAACGTCTAAACTAAGTTAATACTGAAAATAAACGGATGTGTTATAATAAAATGTAACTATTACTACCGTAATTAATTATTTGATATAGATTAATAATACAAAAATAATTAATAAGCAAATATAGTATTATGAATTTCTCCATGTTAAAGTTGCCAGTGGACATAAATAGTAACAGAAATTTAAAAAATGTCGTTTATGTCAGCTGCATTAAGTGATTAAAATGAAAGTAAACTTAATAAATTCAGATCATTAGGTATCCAGATCATTTTCCAGACATTATCTGCAAATAAATGTACATTCGTAAAAATATACTAATCTGCAATTTCATACACTATGATTGAAAAGTGAGAGTAATATGTACACTTTTGGCGAACTCATAGACAGAAGTTAACCATATTGACAGATGATTACTTACAAATTTTATTGACGTATTTGAATTAAATAAATACTCACCAAACCAAAAATACAATATAATATCAAAATAGCTCTTAAAAGAACTGAATTTATTCAAGTAAATACGACTTAGTCCAGAAAGCCACTGCGCATCCGCTAGGAAAAATATTCTAATTCGGATTTTTTGCAAAATCTTACTCAAAAAGGACCCCTTTTAACAAATTTGCATGTTACCAGGACCAAAAGTTGGTCAAAAATTTTTTAAACGTTTTTTTTTTTGTTTTTTTCCTAAAATGATTTTTTTGCATGGAACAAATTTTTTTTAGGTTTTTTGGATTATTCCAAATAGAAAAGGTCTTTAGTGACTTTTCTCTAAAGTTGATAGTTTTTGACATATAAGCGATTAAAAATTGAAAAATTTCGAAATCGGCCATTTTTAACCCTCAAAAACTATGTGAAAAACTGAAAATTTGAATGTTGCCAAGGTAGGTAGATATTCTTTAAACATCGATTGATGAAATCCCGAAGAGTTTTTTGCAATACAATATCAAAAACCCCTTTGTTTTTTAATTGCCAATCAAGCGTGCGCGACACTATTTTCCACTGTTGCATGTATACAGGGTGTCCCTGAAAATAGTGCGTTCCTTTAAGGTATGGAGAGAATACACAATTTGGAACAAAAAAGTCCTATGCGCTTTTTTTCTAAAGTTAAGCGTTTCCAAAAAAAAGTTAACATTGTTTTCCATATACCTGTATTTTAATGTTTGGAAATTTTAATAAACTGGCAACATCGTACGCACTACGGCATAATAACATAATAAGAACTCGTTTGTGATTGTGATTAACAGTATTTAAAATAATCCAACCTAATAGTAGGTAATACTACTTATGTATTTACTATTTGTTTACTAAAATTATTTTCTTTTGAAATGTATTGAAATACTTATTGCATAATTTTAAACGAATTACACATCTTTTAACATAAAAACACATCTTTTAACTAAACTAGTATTATGTATTTAGTAAGGTTTAAATGGGTTGAATGCTGAGTATTGCTGAGTGCTTTAACTGAATTACATAGTTTTAATAGTTTACAGTGGAACTTAAATACACCAGATAATGTCTCAGTAATTTGTTTACTTGTGAACTGAAATAACTAAGTTGTACTTACTTGAAAATAATTAATATACCGAATAGATGTTTCAAGTAACCTTTCACAAACACCATTCATAGGTTATAACATAATAGGTAATACACTCACTATTCGAAAACATTTTCGGCATTGACACTAAACAGGATTCTTTAAAACTATCTGTTTACTATCATCTTCTATCTATTTACATGGGACTGTCTATGCTTAAATTTGCGTACCGCACATAGTTGTCAGATTTAAATTTGGATACCAAAATACATTTTAATTTTTTGGTCAAACGGTTGCATTTAGAAAAAAATGTTATAAGAGTTTTTTGTTCTACATGGTGCCTTCTACCTATACCTTTAAGGAACGCACTATTTTCCGGGACACCCTGTATGCAGTATGGTGCAAATGAAAGAAATAAATTCGTTATTTCGTAAACCAGCGACTTTAAGGAAAAATCCCGAAACAGGTCGATTTTTATTTTTAAGTTATGATATTGTGACATATATGGTATCCTAGTGACGTCATCCATCTGGGCGTGATGACGTAATCGATGATTTTTTTTAATGAGAATAGGGGTCGTGTGCTAGCTCATTTATAAAGTTCTTCAATTCTCTATTGAGTAATATAAACATTTACATAATTATTTATACAGGGTGTCCAATAATTTAATTTTTTTGTCAATTTGCCAAATGATTTAATTTAATAAAACATTTTTGGACACCCTGTATAAATAATTATGTACATGTTTATATTACTGAATAGAGAATTGAAGAACCTTTCAAATGAGCTAGCACACGACCCTTATTCTCAATTAAAAAATCATCGATTACGTCATCACACCCAGATGGATGACGTCACTAGTATACTATATATGCCACAATATCATAACTTAAAAATAAAAACCGACCTGTTTTGGGATTTTTTCTTAAAGTCACCGGTTTACGAAATAACGAATTTATTCCTTTCATTTGCACCATACTGTATCACATGCAACGGTGGAAAATAGTGTCGCGCACGCTTGATTGGCAATTAAAAAACAAAGGGGTTTTGATATTTTATTGCAAAAAACTCTTCGGGATTTCATCAATCGATGTTTAAAGAATATCTACCTACCTTGGCAACATTCAAGTTTTCCGTTTTTCACATAGTTTTTGAGGGTTAAAAATGGCCGATTTCGCAATTTTTCAATTTTTAATCGCTTATATGTCAAAAACTATCAACTTTAGAGAAAAGTCACTAAAAGCCTTTTCTATTTGGAATGACCTAAAAAACCTAAAAAAAATTTGTTCCATGCAAAAAAAAATAATTTTAGGTAAAAAACAAAAAAAAAACGTTTAAAAATTTTTTGACCAACTTTTGGTCCTGGCAACATGCAAATTTGTTAAAAGGGGTCCTTTTTGGGTAAGATTGTGCAAAAAATCCGAATTAGAATATTTTTCCTAGCGGATGCGCAGTGGCTTTCTGGACTAACTGATTATTAAAATTTATAAACTCTACCGAACTTAACCCAGTTTCACTGTCAAAGTGACAGAAATCGAATCAGTCAGATTAAGTCAGATTAGTTGACCAACACGATTACTCGAATAGTAGTTTATACAATCATTATCTCTACTCATGTTGAATGTTTTTCTAAGAATGACATTAGAAGTACAGAAATAGTCAAGTGTGAGTTTAAATTTCCTACTAAATTAATATAACTACGTTGAACAATTGTATCGCCGTCTTACTCTGTCAATTATAAATATGTAACTGCGTATGTCTTGGATAACGTTTTTGCTTTGTAGACAACACTTAATAATCTATCTCTCTCGTTTGTTATTTATAGAAAAAGGCAGCAAATCCAAAATATGTGCTTGATATCGTTCATGGGTATTCTTTCATTTTTCCGATTGTATAGGTTATTATTATAGATGTCCATACTACTTAAAAAATTTGGTTTCGGCCTGGAGGGGGTCGTGTCACGAATAGGATATTTTTTTCCTTATTTCTCTGAACTATCTGTTGTGGCTAGTTTATTCATATTTGCCTTCGTTAGGGTCGAGATTTGACATCCATATGCTATGATAGGAAGTGCTCCTCAAGTCTTGGGGTATTTTGCGGTTCTTAAGTATCCAACTAAGGGCCGGTTGTTCGAACGCTAATCAACAATGATCACTATCAAATATTTAATTACTGTCACAACTGTCAATCTCAACTTTGGTTGGGTTGCTGATAACATAATTGATTATAATTATGAGATTAGTTAACCAATTAACATAACAATTATTAACATAATTGATTAACTAATTTCATAATTGTAATCAATAATTATGTTTTCAGCAACCCAATCAAAGTTGACATTGACAGTGGTGACAGTAATTAAATATTTGATAATGATCATTTTTGATTAGCGTTCGAACAACCGGCCCTAAGTTTTTCAAATTACCCAGTTAATGCCAAGTTAAATTTATTTATAGAGAATAGATCTAATCGATAAATTTATTTATAGAGAGAAAAGATCCATCGGTTCCATCGCGAATGGGCTTAGCCCGGGAATGGATGAACAGTCTGAGTATTACGATGCTACCGAAAATCCAATAATCAAAGACAAACGCCAAGAGCAGGACGATGAAGATAGTGGCGTTGACAACGCTAGCCAAATATTAAGGGAGACCTCGGTAAGTCGATTTTTCGGTGATATGATGAAAATCGAAAAACATAGAGATAATAATATGTTAAAAATAACAACTGTAAGGCGTTTATTTCGTGATGAGAGAATAAAAATTATTTTATTAATGTTAGATTTTATTAACAATTAAAGAGTCAAGAAATCTGGATTTATATAGTCCAATTTAAAATCAAATATAGCACTTCTTAAATGATAGTATAGATTTTAAAACCAAAGGCGACTGGGTTAACTTGATTAGTTTTTTTTTGAGACAATAATAGCAAGATGGACAATATTTGTTATATTTTATACGTTTTTGGCAATATTTAATAGTTGATTACCATAATCATCTATTATTCAAAATAATTTCATAATCAAACTTAACTAAATTTAATATACGAAATAATAATCTGAAGATCTTTTGGTAACAACTAGAGGGATCGGTATATCAATTAATAGAAACAGAATTACGAGGGTAATCCATCTTAATATATTATCATCCCTGTCTGAATCCTTTAGTGACCAGGAAGTCTTCTGATATTATATTTCCCAATATAATTTTAGAGTTGTTCTGAAGCTATTTCCTTGTGGCATTTTTATGATTAATTATTTATATGGGAAATAAGCCACAATTAAATTAAAAAAAAAATTTTATTAACGTTTCGACGCCCAAATCGGGTGTCGTTATCAAAATACAAAATACTACTAAAATAAACAAAAATGTTGTGGCTAAGTAAAATATTCTTCTAATAATCTATTTAATCTGACTCATTTATATTGGCAATTCAGACATATATTATACATTTTAAAGTAGAAGACTTTAAAATAATATTGCCAATATTTATGAGTTGCGTTCCTGGGACGACTTTACTAAAAGATAGTTCATTTGATTACATGAAATCAACCCCAACTCAAGAATGTCCGTCACAAAAAAATCATAGCATGTGATCTGTCTTTAAAAAGACAAACAAATGCAACGATGACAGTAAAATTCTCGCGTTAGAGATTCCATAGTAAATCACGAGGGAAAACCAGGAAAAAACCTCGTGATACTATCCCGTCATCGTAAGTATTTGGTCTTACATTTAATTTACTCTCAAGGAACTCCTACTAAATTCTGACTTTAAGATGTTTAAATTATAAATAATATTAATAAATAATATGAATTGTCAATATAAATGAGTCAGATTAAATAAATTATTAGAAGAATATTTTACTTGGCAACAACATTTTTGTTTATTTTAGTAGTATTTTGTATTTTGACAACGACACCCGATTTAGGCGTCGAAACGTTAAAAAAATTATTTTTTTCAATTTAATTGTGGCTTATTTCCCATATAAATAATTAATCATAATTTTAGAGGTTATGTACAGTTCTTTCAGAGCATCAATGAGAGTTATATTTATATTAGTTTCAGTACGACTTCTCATGGGAAGTTTATATCTCTAGGACTTCCCATAGCTTACTAATGAGCACGGTTGGCAGGTTTAAACCAACATGCTTGAAACTTGGTTTAACCAAGGTTTAAACCAACTGGTTTTAGGTTTAAACTAACTGGTTTGTTAAAAAAAACCTTTGGGCTAGTGCAGTCGAAACTTCGAAGCAGGTTTGGTACAGCAAAAGCCTGTAAACTGGTGTTGCTATTTAAGGTTTTTAATACATCTGGCGCAAATGAAGATAAATAAATTCTATTTTTGTATTTTCGAACTTAGTTCTTTTGAACATTATTACGTTTGAAGATGTTTTTTGTTTTATCTATTTTTGTATGTGTGTAAATAAAAATAAAACTTGTTTTACTCATTTTTTTTTCATTGTTTAGTACTATTATTTTATAAAATAAATTATTCATTTTTAAAGTAAGTATTTAGACTTATAATACTTTGTATCAAATAAACCTGATTTAAACCAAAAAACCGTTTTTTTTTGTTTTTTTTTTTTTTTTTGAAAAAAAAACATTGGTTTTTGCCAACCCTGCCAATGGGTACATAGGTGTCATGCTTTCGTTAAATCCGCCAATAATAAATAATATGATTCTTGTGTTCTTCAATGCCTTTTTTCTATTACTTGGGTGATACTAAAAAAATTGTCTAGTGTGGGTCTACCAGCTCTGAACCAATTTTGCTCGCCAGATTCATACGAATTCTGTTCTTCACATATGAGGTTTTTTACATTTTTACATATTCGCTGTGTGCAAATACTTGGAGGTGATACGAGAAATGATCGTGCACGAGTATCGGAGAAATCTTGCAACTTTCTTAGCATATTTATTAAATAATTGATATTGTCAAATTGACGTATATTTCTGACATTGAAGAAAATGGGATTTCGCAAATGTTATGTTATAAATTGTAAAAATTATATGTTGCTCGACAATATTGATATGATATGCAATTATTAAAGTGAATTTAATTAATTGTATTTTGCTTGTAGTATGTACTGCTTTTTAATAATTAATTTTATTTACAACACACCTTCAATGTTTACCTTTTAATAAAATAACCTCAATCTTACTTTTTCTTCTTATTCTTTTTTGGGCTATGGTCTTCACAATTATCCAGTAACCAGGACTAATATAATTGGCCAATATAATTAAAAGTGCTAAAAATGTTACTGAGCTATGAAACCAGGTGTCGCTCTTCCGAACTTGCACGGTCCCAATACTTGGCTTAACGCGTTGGTTATGGTTAATCGGCTCTAATTATTAGGGTACTGTTTACTCCCTTTCTTGTGTATTTATGTTATACTCCGTAACAGTGATGATTATGTTTAATAATCTAGTGCTAGTGAATCCATGTTTTATGAGTTTGACAGGTATTCAATTAAGACTATTGAATTTTTCTCCAGGGTTCTCTAGATTCTCGTCCTCCAATATACACATCCAGTTCTTGGCATTTGTCTTTACAACTTTTGGTTTTTGGCTTTTGTTACCCCTGTTTTAATTTTAAAATAAACCGGCGCTTGTTATTGGTTTGGTTTACCTTCTTGTGTTTTAACATTTAGGAAAATCGATGTTTTCTCATTTCTTCTAGATTCAAGATGATCATTCCACCAGTAATTTCTGACAATGTGTTCCTTGCTTGTAGTACCTAAACATGCTTATGCAACCTTGTATATTCCTTTGACTATTGTTTTGTACAGGTTATCTGTTGCCTTTTGCTCATGCTGGTTTAAGAGAGTAATCTTGTCGTTTTTGTATAAAAATTGTGTGCGTTGATTTTCCAAGCTTTGAATGTTAGTGTAGTATGGTCGGTCGATATTTTTTAGTTCTTCGTCTTTTTGTGTCCGTTCTCCTTGATGTTTATCATTTTTAAATGTTTAATTAATTTTGGGCTAAATAAATCGTTTTTTAATCTGTGTTTTGAAAATATTTGTTTATCTTATGGTGGATATTAAAACAGGTGTGGCTGTACTGCTAATCTTTATATGAACATGTTTTATATTTTGAATATAAACAATAAGGATTATTTTATTTAATACTTGCAGAGGCGGCTTTACCTATTGTGCAGGGTGTGCGGTGCACACGGGCGCCGGGATGTTGGGGGCGCCGATCGCCAAAGAGCGGGTCCTTTACTTTGTTTCAACATAAAATATGATTTAAAACGATTAATGAAAAATTACATTGGCACTTAAGCGCGATTTATAGATTGCAGCCAACTGCCAACAATTGCGGCTGTCCAACGGACGGACGGCGATCTTTTGATTCGTTTGAAGACATGGTTCGGAAATCTGTTGTGGAACTTATAAAGGTCAAATTGCTTGGGACTTGTCGGGCATTTTCAAAGGCGTTTGTATAGGTGTCGCGGGATAATTTTGCGAAATAAGCTTTGACGGAATGGATTAAGTATTTTATTTAAGTTAACATGTAAATATAAAGTAAAGCGGTTTTTCATTTGATTAAAATTATTTAAAAGGAAGATTTTCTTTTATTACTACCACAATTTACCGAAAATGCGAAGAACAAATTGCGCTCAATCAGTTTGGATTTGTGAACGCTGTTGGTACGAGAGATTTATTTAGCGTGCAGGTATTGTTTCAGAAATGTAGAGATGTCAGCTGTGATGTTTTTGCATGCCTGATTGACTACAAGAAGGCTTTCGATAGAGTCAGGCATGAACAAATGATGGAAATGCTGAAGAGGACAGGGATTGACGGAAGAGACCTGAAATTAATAGCTAACCTGTATTGGAATCAATCAGCAGTGCTCCGAATAGATGGAGAATATACAAATCAGGTCAAAATCTTAAGGAGAGTGAGACAGGGATGCATAATTTCACCGCTGATGTTCAATATGTACTCAAAGCACATTTTTGAAGCGGCTCTAAACTCTAAAAGATATTGATGAAGGCATCTCATTAAAAATGGAATCAAGCTCAGTAACCTGCGCGGTATGCAGATGATACAATAGTGTTTTCCAATACCATAGCAGGGCTGCAAAACTTAATGAACAAAATAAATGAAACAAGTAGAACATATGGACTAGATATAAACACCAGCAAATCCAAGCTAATGATCATCAGGAAGCAAAACATAACTGAACCAAATGAGAATTGAACGTGTCTCACAATACAACTACTTGGGAACTATAATCAATGAGTCATGGGACAATACTCAAGAGATTAGATGTCGCATCGGAAAGGCAAAAAGTGCATTGTTAGCTATGAGCTCTGTGTTCAAGAGCCATGACCCATGACCTCACCTTAAAATCAAAAATAAGGCTCCTTAAATTTTACGTGTATTCAGTGCGTCTATATGGAGTAGAAACGTGGAAATTGAAGGCAGAAACTCTATCAAAACTTCAGGCTTGCGAGCTATGGTTGTACAGAAGGATCCTGAAGATACCATGGACAGAAAATTCACCAATGAAGAAGTACTACGGAGGATGAACACAACCGCAGATTTAGTCAACATCCTGAAGGCCCGTAAGTTGAAGTACTTGGGATATATAATGAGAAATCGAGGCAGATACTAGCTACTCCAATGCATTTTACAAGGTAAAATTGAAGTAAAAAGGGCCCCAGGACGAAGAAGAATATCCTGGCTTGCTAACTTGAGAGCATGGTATAGAAAGACCTCAACACAACTATTCCGTATAGCAACCAACAAAGTCATCATAGCCAGAATGATCGCCAACGTTCGGAACGGACAGGCACCCTAAGAAGAAGACTACCACAATTATTGCGACTTTCAGCGGAGTCAGAGCTCCTCAAAAATTATCCATATTAACAGTTTGTTGTTGGTTTTTTAAGTAATACTGAAAATATGTAGTATGTAGTTCATCCTTTTTTCAACCTCAACCAATTTTCAACCTTACCTCATAGATAAAAAGTTCATTTTTAATTAAATATTTTTAACAGATTTGGGTAGGTTGTTCTGACGCCGTGAATATCTATTGGCTCCCGACATCATTTAATATTGCACTATTTGCATCTGGATTTTTGTTTACATTATAAGAGTACCTAATACCCTATGTACAAGTACTAGGTAGGTACCTATTCGACTATTCCATTTTGACTGACTTAGTTTTTTCTTTCTTGACTGCGCGTCTACCAAAGGGCGCGGGCGTCAGGGCATCGACTGCACACGGGCGCTATATAGGCTAGAGCCGCCTCTGAATACTTGATATATTGATTACAAATGTTATAACCCCAAGATAATACGCCAAAAAATATACATTTAATTCTTTTAAAAACAAAAATCTAATCCATAAAAAATTCTATTTGACATTTACGTTTTTAATGTACAAAAGCAGCAATTGAAATTTGTTTGAGTGTTGTCCAAAAATAGAAAGTTTATTGTAGGAGATTCGATATCATTAGAGCTATTCTAATATTATTTAACAGCTGTGATGCATAAGATGACGTTACAATCTAATTGAATTACATATTTTATATTCATCTGTTAATATGTTACAGCAGTGGCGTGCGGTGACTTTTTCTAAAGGGGAAGCGATTCAATAAGGATATAAAAATATTTTCTTAAGGGTCGAGGGTCGAGCCACTTCCCACCTGATAACACTCTGATGCGCTATAGGGGCTCTCTATCAGCAAGGTGCTTATGTAAGACGTCCTGGGTACTAGGAGTCACACACTAAATCCTACCCCGATCAATGCGTGAGGCACTCTATTGCCGCTATTTCTAGTGATTAGTGACCTATCATTGATCTGTATTGCTTGCTCGGGCCTTCGTTTCCTAAAGAGGAGATATATTTAATTTTTTTTTAATTCCGAGGTATTTTCCACAACACACAACTTTCAACAATATGACACTTATTTATACTTGAGCTCTATTCTCCTATCAACTTCTGATAATTGTTGAATGCAGTCTTTTTCAATGGACTTGTAAAGTCTGTCTTCGCTTGTTGAATTTCTTGTAAAACTTTTAATGCATTTTAATACTGAAAAACTTCGTTCAACTTATGCACTTGTGACTGGGATAGTTAGTAGTAATTAACACGACTTGGACACTTCACACAGGGACTTGTTTAAACCAGTAGTTATAAAGAAATACCCAGATTTCTGAGTATATCTTTATCACTAATGTCAGTTGTTTCATAAACAACACTTAACTTATAATGCAAAGCTGGCATATCAATTGATATAAAAAGAGGAGTAAGACAGGGTTGTGTTCTATCGCCGCTACTGTTTAACCTGTACAGTGAAGCCATATTTGAGGAAGCGACAGCGGAGCTAAGTAATGGAATCTATATAAAGGGAAGAATAGTAAATAACATAAGATTCGCTGACGACACCATTATAATGGCAGACACCCTGGAATCGCTACAAGAATTGCTAAATATAATTAACGATTATTGCATTCGATACGGACTAAAAATAAACAAGAAAAAAACTAAATTTATGATTGTCTCAGAAACAGAACATGGAAATGAAAGATTAATGATAGAGCAAACCCAAATAGAAAAAGTGAAGACACACAAATATCTGGGAACCTGGGTTGATGACAAAAATGACCAAAGCCAAGAAATTAAAGTCCGAATTGAAACTGCAAGGCAAGCATTTATAAAAATGAAGACACTTCTTACAAACAAAGACCTTCAGTTGCCTCTCAGATTGAGGGCTCTAAGACATGAGGGCTCTACATATTTTCCATATTGCTATACGGAATGGAAGCTTGGACATTGAAGAGACAACACATAAGAAGAATAGAAGCGTCCGAAATATGGTGTTACAGAAGAATATTGAAAATTCAGTGGGTTCAAAGAATTACAAATGTTGAAGTGCTACGACGTTTAAATAAGGAGTTAGAAATTATGAAGAGTATAAAAACTAGAAAACTGGTATATTTGGGTCACATTACCAATGGAGAAAATTATGACTTGCTGAGAATTCTTATGCAAGGAAGGATCCAAGGAAGAAGAAGCATAGGAAGAAGACGCATCTCCTGACTGAGGAACCTTAGAGAATGGTTTAACTGTAGTTAATTACAACTGTTCAGAGCAGCAGCCAACAAAGTGACCATAGCCATTATGATATCCAACCTCCGATAGCAGAGGGAACTTTAATAAGAAAAAGGCAGATCAAAATATTTTCATTATTTAATCGTAGTGAAATAAATTCCTCTGTGGGAAATTTTGATGAATTATAATTAGAAATATAAGATTATATAGGTATAATTCTACAAATTTTAATTCGTTAAAATTTTGAAAGCGAAAATTCATTTGTTATAGAATATTATCAAAAGGTCTCTCTGTTACCGACATTATCAATCTTCATTCATTTTATTTCATGTTCAAACCCTTTATTTTCAGTTTTATCCCAAATATTTTTAAACTGCTCTCGTTTTTTAATAATTATCGTATTAAGGGGGAAGTCTACTGTGACAAGGGAAAAAACAGGCCAATTTTCCGGATTTTTTTCTAACAAAATATGACTCGTACATTAAATTAAACCGTCATCTTTATTATATATTCAAGTATTTGTAAAAAAATTTTCAAGTCGAAATATTCAAAATTGCCGTCGTGGCACTCCTTCAAGCGCACGTCCGTTTTTTTTTTAGGTGGCCAAACGGTGTACATGAAATCTCACGTCTGGGTGATCTGAAACAAAAAAACAAAATATGGTTATCATCTACATAGTATTGACTCTCGTCTGACGGAGAATTTTGTCAATTGAAAATTTTGGCGCCGAAAAAAAAATTCTTGAAATTTTTTTGTATTTTTTTGCCCAAATTTGATGTTATTGTTTATAACAATTAAACAAAAAACGATATCAAAAAAATTCCCCGTCAGACGAGAGTCAATACTGTGTAATAGATGATAACCATATTTTGTTTTTTGTTTCAGATCACCAAGACGTGAGATTTCATGTACACCGTTTGGGCACTTAAAAAAACGGACCTGCGCTTAAAGGAGTGCCACGACGGCAATTTTGAATATTTCGACTTGAATATTTTTTTACAAATACTTGAATATATACTAAAGATGACGGTTTAAATTAGTTTAATGTACGAGTCATATTTTGTTAGAAAAAAAAATCCGGAAAATCGGCCTGTTTTTTCCCTTGTCACAGTAGACTTCCCCCTTAATAAAGTCATCAATTTTTCTTATACAAAATGCAATGTCAATTGACTTCATCTGTAAAATGTCAAATAAAAGATCAGTAAAAGGAAAAATCTCTGCAAAAAATTTAAATCGAAATATTCTTTAAGCGAATGTATGTACTAGAATAAGCACCCCTTAGCAGCAGTAACAGTCAGAGCTTCCCACTAGGCTTTGGATGGCGCTCCAACGATCGCTTCCAGGGTACCAAAATTCGCGTGACTAGCGGGTGCGGTCATTGAACCATGACTAGTGTGACCAACTCCAATTCAGTCGAATCCGGGACAAGGCTGAAAAAAATACCTGAAATCCGGGACTTTTCAATAAAAATCGGGCCATTTTTTTTTCAGAAGACGATAATTAAAATACATGTTGTTCTGAAGCTATTTCCTTGTGGCATTTTTATAATTAACTATTTATAATGGGAAATAAGCCACAATTTTACCAAAAAAGGATTTTATTCACTGACACAGTTCAAGTTTTATTCACTGTGTCAGTGAATAAAATCTTTTTTTGGTAAAATTGTGGCTTATTTCCCATTATAAATAGTTAATTAAAATACAGAAACGAAAAAAAGTCAACCGTTTTAGTTTTCGTAGAATTATAATACCACGATATAAAATACATGCGTTTTGGATGTGGTATTAGTATTACACTCTAGAAATTGTTCACTTTTTTTCGTCCCACCAATTCAATTTGATGTGAATTCTTAGAAGAATAACGTATTCAAAATTTCAAAATAGAATTTTACCAAAACGTTGAAAATTCGGATGGCCCGGAAGCCTTGTCCGGGACGCCGGGACACGACTTCGTAATTCGGGCCATGTCCCGGATTTTTCGGGCTAGTTGGTCACACTAACCATGACCAATTTTTAAACGGGACAACTGTATGACAAGCGGCGATTTTGAGATGCGCTTCTGTCAGGGGTGGACCGAATAGTTGAATTGTGTGCATATTGAGTTCCTTCCTATGCGATTAATTTTTAATATTTTTCAATGCCTATTGCCTAGGTAAGAAGATGTCGATTACTGGGATTAGGGAAAAATTTTTGATAATTAAATATTAGTCAATAATATATTTTGTTATATCGAAGTATAATAGGGAAGCTGTGCTTCCCCCGCTTCCATGGACCGCACGCCTCTGTGTTACAGTCTTGGCTCTATTTTATAGTACCGACCCTGACAGTCGTTTTCTAAAAGAATTAAAACTCTTCAAGGATATGGAAGGGTTCTTGCATAACACTTAACATATTCTCATGGAAAAGAAGCACTAAAATTTTTTTGATGGACATTAGTTGTAAAGAAAAAACAGTCAAATTCACCGTTGAAAAGAAAAGTATCAACTCACTATTATTTATAGATGTGTTAATCACAAAAGAGGATATAGGATATATGTATAACTAAAGTGTACAGAAATCCAACCCAATATAAAAATCAAAAATGGTCAAAAATAGTAACATCACTATGATAGAGAATAAAACACCTTCTTTAAAAATTAAAAAGGATATTAAGAGGAAACAGTAGCGATCAAAAGGTAGCAAAAACGCGTTCCAAGATTGCGGCTGTAATTTTGAATATTTTTTCGAGATATTTGGTACACGTGTTCGTAATATAATAAAGAATGGCGGTACAGAGCCCAATTTGAAAAATATATTAATATGTGGAAATTACTCGGTAATTAAATACAATATTAAAAAAACGAGCCTGTACCGCCATTAAGAAGAACAAAAAAATACACTTTCTTCAAATAAACTTTTTTATCCGATGCCTAGATTTTGTGTCATTTTGGAACTACTAAAATTTTTTATTTCATTAGTAGTTCCAAAATGACACAAAGTCTAGGCATCGGATAAAGAAGTTTATTTGAAGAAAGTGTATTTTTTTGTTCTTCTTAATGGCGGTACAGGCTCGTTTTTTTTAATATTGTATTTAATTACAGAGTAATTTCCACATATTAATATATTTTTCAAATTGGGCTCTGTATCACCATTCTTTATTAAATTACGAATACGTGTGCCAAATATCTCGAAAAAATATTCAAAATTACAGCCGCAATCTTGGAACGCGTTTTCGCTACCTGCTGATCGCTACTGTTTCACCTTAAATAAATATAACATCACAACAACATTTAAAATATTCGAGATACTGAGATATATGATTTCCAAAACCAAGCCCAACTACACACATGAGAAATCAAAAAACTGCATTTATAAAATACCTTCTGAATGTAACAATTTTTATCTGGGGAAAACTTTATCTGGAAGATACAACAAAAAGAGGAAAATCAAAGAAGCAACAAATGTGTAGCAAACACATCAATAGAATGTAGCCTGCTTTGATTATCAATACTGAAAGAAGAACTTAGCAATAATAATATATCCATTAGTAATCTGTATTTTAATTTTTTTTAAACAATTTCCGAATTGGACGTGGAGTTAACAAAACTGTGCTTTTTAAGCAGTTACTTTTATTTGAATTTTATTAACAAGAACTTTTTGGAAAGTGTTACATATGTGCAACTTCTTATTATTTAAATATTTGTTAATTATTATAAAAGAATTACAAAACAACCAGGAGCAACAATAACTTCTTGGTGACGGTAAAAACTGTGTTATATATTTTCTACATTTGCCTACAAATAACTATGTCTAGGAATATACAAGGTGAGTGGCAAGAACTTTGGATCATCAAAAACTCTAAAACTCAAAAAATACGACCTGACCTAATATTTCAAATTTCAAATTTATTCAAAAATATGTGTGTACAACATTTTACAGTTAGATCCTATATTATTAGTGTCGACTGACTCTCACCATGCCTAGGCAAGAGTTGCCTGTTTTGCACTGTACTATGTCAATCGAAACTGTATCAATTGTACATAAAAGTAGTATTAAGGTTGGAACTAAGAAGTAACATACCTAACTATCGAAGAGATAATGCAACAGAACAATATAATAGCCCGATCAAAGAACAATCTGACCCCAAAAAAAATAAAGGAAGGATGAAAATTTGGGAATACGTAATTGAAATTGTCTATTATGATATGAGAAAAAGTTTACAATTCTACATCCCCTCAATTTTTCAAAAATAGAGGGGAATACCCCCCTCTCGAAGGTGAAAAATATACATTCAAAATAAGTCCGGAATTGGATAAAATTACTAATTCTAAGCAACTTTTGTTCTATAGAGTTTTTCCCTAAGTCAATACTTTTCGAGTTATTTGCAAGTGAATATGTTCATTTTTAACAGAAAAAAAAATTTTAACAAGAATCAAATAGGCTATTTATAAAAACAATAAACAGAATGAGGTCAAATCACGCACTAACCCCAGCATACAAACACAGCATAGGTATCAGTGATAACCCATATTGCGCCTGTGGTGGAATGGGAGATCTACAGCACCTCATATTGGAGTGTGGACTGTACAGACAAAATATTAAAGTAATGTATGAAAAGTTAATTGATCTAAATTGTCCTTTACCTGTCAATTTAAACGAAATTCTTTTTCCAAAAAATAAGCAGACGTTACAATGTCTTTACGAATATGTAACGTCCTGTAAATTTAAATTTTAAATAGGCTTAGATAATAAAATTATAAAATTGTAAAAATATCACACAAAATTGAAAAATGTATCCATTAAGATAGTATAACACTCTGTAAATTTAGATAATAAGTAGGCTTAGATATTAACTTAAAATTGTTATTGTAATACCATACAAAAAAACACAAATAGTCTGGCTAATTGGCTCTGTCAAAGCCATTAATAAAAAAAAAAAAAAAACAAAAGGTAAGTATTTCAGTAAGTATAAAAAGATGGTGTATGCAATGCTTCAGGTCTGTAGACCCAGTAGAAGCAGAGTTGTATCTAATGAAAAGTAAGTTCTTCTTCATAAAATTCCAAATCGAATATTTCAATGTGAAATAACCCAAAAAGGGAGTACTTTTCGGGGAAATTCTTTTCAACTTTTTTAAAATGTTTAAAAAAGGATTATTTTTGTTTTTTAAAAAAACTTGTAACATTAAAAGTAAGTGAGTTACGCTCAAAATATTGTTGGTTCCTTTTATTTTTTGGTAAAAAAATCGCGAAAATCACCCCCTAATTAGCATCACAAATAAATTTTATCATTACCACTTCACACGTTACTTTGCTTATGTACTATTTATATGATCTGTAAGTTTTATCGGTTCAAAGTGCTTATTTTTGAAAAAGCTGTAGTTAAAATGCCTTGAAGGAGTAACTAATCATGAGTTTAGGCAAATTTTGAACAGCCATAGCATAATCAATTTTAGTATAACAAGAAAACAAAAAAAAGGAAAAATATTCAGAAAAGCAAAACGTAGATTTTATTACTCTTTAAGATTTTTGGTATTACTAATAATTTTTAAGTTAATTCCATGAACAATTCCATTTTTTTTTCAAAATAAAAAAAATATTTTATTTTAAACCCATTTTTTTTTCAAAACTGAGCACTTTGAACCAATGGAATTTATAGATAATATAAACAATATATAAGTAAAGTAACTTGTGAAGCGGTTACGATTAATTTTATTTGGGAAGCTAATTAGGGGGTGATTTTCGCGATTTTTGTACCAAAAAATAAAAGGGACCAACAATATTTTGGGCGTAACTCACTTATTTTTAATGTTAGAAATTTTTTTAAAAAACAAAAATAAACTTTTTTTTTAAACACTTTAAAAAAGTTGTAATGAATTTTTCCAGAAAAGTGCTCTGTTTTTTGGTTATTTCACATTGAAATATCCGATTTGGGATTTGACGAAGGACCTACTTTTCATTAGCTACAACTCTGCTTATACTGGGTCTGCAGACCTCACGCGTACACCATGTTTTTAAATTTTTTATAAGCCATATTTTTACTAAGAATATTTTTTTCGCTAGAGTACATACTTTTTAAACATGTTTTTTTTTCGTTAAAAATGAACATATTCACTCGCAAATAACTCTCAAAGTATTGACTTAGTGAAAAAACTCTATAGAACAAAAGTTGCTTAGTTGTCATTTTATCCAATTCCGGGCCTATTTTGAACGTATATTTTTTCCTCACGAGAAAATATTTTTCACCCCCTATTTCCCAATTTTTGTAAAATGGAGGGGATGTAGAATTGTAAACTTTTTCTTATATAATAATAGACAACTTCAACTACCTATTTCCAAATTTTCATCCTTCCTTTATTTTTTTTGAGGTTTTGGTAAAATTCTGTGTTCCCTGATCGGGCTATAATGTTAGACCATGAACAGAAAAGTGAAGATAACAAATTGAGGATAGAACATTGATTGGCACATGGTCATCTTATGTCTTCTAAAGACCAACAGTTTTGCTCCCACTGCAACGATATTCCTATTACAGTGAAGCACATCCTCACAGAATGCCAACACTGCCAGGTCGTCGCATTGCTAACAATATAAGCCACAGTTTAAAAGAACTTAGAACTGTTCAAGCTGACTCAAGAGCCTAATATATTTCTATAAAATTATTTAATTCACATAATATTTTTATTATTCAACTGCTTAAGTATATGTAATTTAAATATTCATAACTATGTATAAACCTTTACTCCCATTGCAACGACCAAAGATATCGAAATACATACGTTAATTCGAAATAAAAAAACTGTCTCAACTGCTAGTCAAGTGACAGATTGTGAGAAGAAGTTAAAGTTTGATTATGAAATTATAGATACCTATATAGTTACAAATACTTTTAACTGAAAGTAACCGAAATGTCAAAATAATCATTTTAAACTAAAATTAAGAAAGCATAATTTTCATCATCACTTGTTACTTGAAGCAGGTCTAGCAGTTGGCAGCAGACCATCATGCTGCTGGAAGTTGCGACCCCTGTAATGTTTCGACGAACCAAGTGAGTCGCCTGCGGAATATATTATTATTTACAGAGTGTTTATTCGATGAGGGGTTATGACAACTGTATATAAATATCATTCAAGCAACAATTAAGTCTAGGAAAAGAAGTATCCATGCCTCACAAATGTGGTCTAGATGTAATGATGAACCACAAAATTAATTAAGAACATTATAAGATTAAAATACTTTGGACGCGTTTCGGCCCAACATGAGCCATCATCAGCAACTACAGGAACAATAAACCAACAGAAAGGAAGAAAGAACATTGGTTGTTCCTGTAGTGGCTGATGATGGCTCTTGTTGGGCCGAAACGCGTCCAAGTATTTTAAAATTATAATTGTTTTTAATGAATTTTATGGTTTATCTTGGAAATAGTACATTATTAACAATTAAGTCTGCATTGTCATTCATTTTGTGTATGTTCTGCTATTTGCTGGTTGACTAGGTGTTTGTTATAACTGTGATATTTGTTTGACTGTTATTGTTATACATATTTGTATTATACATTAATTTGAAATGAACTGATCAATCAGTATAATTTTCGTATGCAGAGTAGAACAAGTAGAATACGAGGTCGAGACGAAAATTCTCCGCCAAGTAGTGAAAAATAAGCTTTTTAAGTTTATTAATTATTGTACACTTTTTGAACATGTAATTTTTAGTTTGTAAAGTTCTAGAAGCGAGAAGTTCTAGAGTAGTTTCGAAAGGGTTTTATATGTATGTGCTCTTTCAATGCCATTCCATCAAAATAACTTAAAAATACATATACATGTAGAAACCCTAAAATTTGACACTTCAGCCTCTAACAGGTACCGTGCCACTATATCCTTCTTCTTTTTGTGTAGACCTCTGTCTGTTTTTCATTGTGCCTTCAGTTGTCATTTCTTCATCTTTTTCGCGATCCTTTCACTGATAGTCTTCCTATTAGGGAACCGTCTCTTGTCGTCTTTACTACTCTCTTTGTTGTCATTCGGCTTATGTGGCCATTCCATTCTATTCTTCTGTTTCTTCATCATCCAGCCCTTTGCGTCCACTGCTGGACATAGGCCTCCCTCATTTTTGTCGATTGTGCTCTATTTTGAGCACTTTGAATACAATTTCTTGACATTTTCTTGAGATCGTCGTCAGTAGAGGTGATCTTCCTCTACTTCTTTTGTCTAATCTCGGCCTCCACTCAAGTAATCTCTTCGTCCACCTACCATCACTGATTCGGGCGACGTGCCTGCTCGTCATAAAGAAAGACATAACTTTATAAATCTTATTCAAGCCTATGCACCAACAGCAGATAAAGATGACGATGAAATAGAACAATTCTACAACGACTTAGAAGAAATGCTGAAAGCAATAAAAAAGCAACACATTAACATAATAATGGGCGATCTTAATGCCAAGGTCGGTCAAGGTAAGGTAGGAGAACATGTAGGAAACTATGGACTTGGAAACAGAAACGACAGAGGAGATCGATTGATTCAATTTTGCCAGAGCGAAGACTTCGTAATAACAAACACCCTTTTTAAATTACCTCCTCGGCGATTATATACATGGACATCTCCACAACATACCAAAGAAAAAATAGTGAGAAATCAAATAGACTACATTCTGATAGCAAGGAGGTATCGTAATGCTGTTAAATGTACTAAGACGTACCCAGGAGCTGATATAGGCTCAGATCATAATCCGGTAGTTACTGTGATAGAGGCGAGACCAAAAAAGATAAGGAGACCACAAAGAAAGACACTAGATTTAGTTAAACTTAGAAACAAAAATATACAACAAGAAACAGGAGAAGAAATAAATGAAAACCTCAGTTCATTGCAACAACAAATTAACGATACAGATAACGTTAACCAAAAATTAAAGTACATAAATACAGCTATACAAACAGCAGGAAAGAAACATCTGACAAAAACGACAACAAAGAACAAGGGGTGGATGACACAGGACATACTAGACTTGATGGAACAAAGAAGAAATATGAAGAATTACCTAGAGAAATACAAAGAAATAAACAAACACATAAAAAAGAGAATAAAAGAAGCCAAAGAGGCGTGGATTAAAGAACAGTGTGAAGAAATGGAAACCTATGAGAAAAAGTACGATGCGTTCAATATGCACAAAAAATTAAAAGAGATAACAGGAAGTATAAAGAAATGCCAAATAGGTAAACTTAAAGACAAAGATGGAAACCTTATTGTAGATCTAGAGAATAAAATAAAAAGATGGACAGAATACCTGAATGAATTATTTGAAGACGATAGAAACAACTTAACTCAGATAATCAATGCAACTGGGCCAGACATATTGAAAGAAGAAGTGGAATACGCAATAAGAAACGCTAAAAATGGAAAAGCAAACGGACCTGATGAAATCCCTACAGAACTGCTGAAGCTTTTGAATGTTCAATCCGTAACCATAATATTGCATATATTCAATACAATATACAGTACTGGTATAATACCACAAGAATGGTTGCTGTCTACGTTTGTCACCATACCGAAGAAAACTAAGGCAGTGCAATGTTCAGATCATCGAACAATCTCCTTGATGAGTCACCTGCTTAAAATCTTTCTTAGAGTCATCCACAACCGAATCTATCAAAAACTAGACATCGATATTAACGATACACAGATGGGATTCAGAAAAGGATTAGGTACAAGGGATGCTCTCTTTGCCCTGAACGTTCTAACACAGAGATGCCTAGATGTTAACCAAGAGGTACACGCCTGCTTTATAGACTTTGAAAAGGCCTTTGACAAAGTACGCCACAGTAAACTCAAAGAAATCCTGGAGAGTAAGAACATTGACACCAGAGACATACAAATAATATTAAATCTGTACTGGAATCAGCGAGCTAATATAAAAATAGAAGACCAAACATCGGACGAAATAGAAATACGTAGAGGGGTACGACAGGGTTGTATATTGTCACCGCTCTTGTTTAATATCTACAGCGAACAAATATGCCAAGAAGCTCTCTCATATGCAAACGAAGGGATAATAGTCAATGGAGAAGTTATCAATAACATTCGATATGCTGACGATACTGTGATAATGGCAAGAACAGCGGAAGATCTACAACATCTAGTTGAAAGTATGAATGAGATATGTAATAACTACGGCATAAGGATGAACGTCAAAAAAACCAAATATATGACCTTCAGTAAGAATCCAATAAATGACACTAGTATCACAATAAACGGTACCCAACTTGAAAAAGTAAACGAATACAAATACTTGGGAACCCTTATCAATGAAACAGGTGACCAAAATCACGAGATAAAAAGACGTATTGAAATTGCCAGGTCTACTTTTATAAAAATGAAAAAATTATTTTGTAATCGTGATATTAGTATTCATCTACGAACTAGAATGTTAAAATGCTATGTATTCAGTACTTTGCTCTACGGTGTTGAGTCATGGACTCTTGAACAGAGGAATATTAAAAATCTTGAAAGCTTTGAGATGTGGTGCTACCGCCGTATACTAAGAATAAGTTGGGTGGATAAAATTACAAATGAAGAAGTAATACGCAGAATAAATAACAAGGCTGAAGTTCTACTGAATATAAAAAAGAGAAAACTTGAATACTTAGGCCACCTGATGAGGGGACAAAAGTACACATTCCTACAAAACATAATGCAAGGAAAAATCCAAGGACGAAGAAATCCAGGCCGTAGAAGAATGTCCTGGATGAGAAATTTGAGAGAGTGGTTTGGCTGTACCACTAACGAATTGTTCAAAACAGCAGTAAATAAAATTAGAATCGCCCTAATGATATCCAATCTCCGATAGGAGAGGCACTCAAAGAAGAAGAAGAGCCTGCTCAGTTCCATTTCAAGGTGGCAATTCGAGAAATTACATCAGTAACTCCTGTTCTTCGTCTTAAGTCTTCATTTTTAATTGATGGTGGAGGTCGGGGCTACTTTAAAATCTTAAATAGGAGCCCCCAATTTTTATTGCAGATTTGGATTCTTGACGTAAAAATAACCAACTTTTATTCGCAACATTTTTCCAATTATGGATATATTATGGCGCTATAATCGGAAAAAACGATTGGTGGAAATGGAAAATTAAATTAAAAAATGGAGAGTCCCACACTTTATGGAAAACTTATATTAACGTTTTTTTTGGTTTTAGCACCCACTCTTCACAATCCAATAGGTTCCCATAACATTTTTAACTCGGTCACGAAGCGATATACTCAGCATTGACCTTTCCATTTTCCTCTGGGATATTTGCAGCATTTTAGAAGTTGTAGCTGTCAATGTCAAAGTTTCGGCACCATAAATCAGCACAGGCAATACACATTGGTCAATTGTTTTACGTTCTAAAGAAATTGGTATATAGCTTTTAAAGATGTCTTTGAGTTTTCCATAGGCTGCCCATGCTAGGTTTATTCTTCTTCGTAGTTCGCATGTTTGGTTGTCTCTTGTGATCTTTATTTCGTGTCCAAGGTATATGTATTTTTCCACTAGCTCTACTTTGTTGTCTTCAATATTGATATTTCCACTAGGTACTAGGTTTGTCGTGAATTTTGTTTTGGAGATGTTTATTCTAACACCTACACTGGTACACACTAACTGTTTACTTACCCAGTTGTGTCTGTTTCTTACCCAGTTGTTAATGCCACCTTGCATCTCCGACGTATATCTGTACTTCTAGCTGTCCCATAGTGTCTTACCATCGATTTTTCAAAGCGTTTTCTTCTCTGCTGTCTCTAACATTATTTTTGTTTTCTCTGTGTCATGTCGTGTTTCTGCTGCATATATACAGGGCCGTCTTAACCCGGGGGTGCAAGGGGTGTGAGGCACCCGGGCGGCAAGTCCAAGGGGCGCAAGCTGAAATCTTGCTAGGCTCAAACTTACCCTTTTGTCCTTAAAAAAACTACAAATAACAAAAACATACAAGTGCTCTTTCGATATTTTTTACAAAGGCTATTAATGCTTACTACATACCTACGATATGGAAATGAAATATGAAACCCATTTAGATTATCCTGACAATAATTTCAAAAAGGTGACGCGTATACTATTTTGACCAATATTGAATGTCGAGTGACAATGAATCACCATCTTGTAAGATTTGAAATTTATAATTTTTCTTTCATGGAAAGTATTATTGTTTTGGAGAAACTCCGAAGAAAACTTAAAAAACAACACAATTTTTAAATTTACAAAAAAAACTAGCGCTTGGAAATAGATCTGATATAGATGGTGAAGATTTATTCCTTGAGTTAGAATTGTTACCAATATTTTTAAAAAATATAGACACAACTCCACTCGATACTTTAATGCCCGGTTGCACCAACAGATCTTAGGCTTAAGTCGAGAATATCATAAGAATTAATATAATTAATTATTTATATGGGAAATAAGCCACAATTAAAAGGAATTTAATTGTGGCTTATTTCCCATATAAATAATTAATCATAAAAATGCCACAAGGAAATAGCTTCAGAACAAAATTAATATAATATAATTATAATATATTATAATAAGAATAGCATAATATAATAATAGATATAATTGATAATAAGGTAAGAATCTAAAATTATGGGTCAACTTAAGTGATACTCAAGAAGGCCCTATCTATAAGTAGAGCTTAGGTAAGCTGGAGCCTAAGATCTGTTGGTGCAACCAGGGATAAGGCATATTCTAAAATAATTTACTCTCCGTTTTCCTAAATATTTCTACATGTCTAAGGATATATTCAATACTTCCATATATTCCAGATAAATAGCTGAAGGAAAAAGGTCTTTTTCTAAACTTAAATTGATCAAAAATAATTGACTTTAATAAGTACCTACCTATCCGGACCGTGCAAGTTCGGCAAAGCGACCCCTATTTCTACGCTCTGTACTTTTATTCTCACTTTTAATTATATTGGCCAATTATATTAGTCCTGGTTACTGGATAATTGTCAAGGCCATAGTCCAAAAAAATAGTAAGAAGAAAAAATAAGATTCAGGTTATGTTATGAAAACGTGAACAATTGTATGTAGTAAATAAAATTAGTTATTAAAATGCAGTACTGCACTCAAAATACAATTAATTAAATTTACCTTTATATAATAATTGCATATCATATCAATATTGTGGAGCAATATATAATGTTTCTGCTTCAATGACAGAAGGTATGAAATATACGTCAATTTGACAATTTCAATTTCAATTGACAATATGAATTATTTAAGATAGTTGCAATATTTCTCGCGCACGGTCGTTTCTCGTTTCCCATCCAAGTACTTGCACACCGCGAATAGAAAAGCAAGTAAAAATAGATATCGCAGAAGCAATAAAAACTTTTGCCAACTTAAAAGCTAGAAAAGTTGACTTTGATATACTATAAAAAATATGGTATAGTTTATAAGATTGATCTTTTTTGAATACTGAAACCATGTTTTTTAATATACAAGGTGGGCCAAAGAAAACAGTTCACATCGATATTAGTTATTAGATTTTAAGAAAATGCAGAAATATTTCGATTTTTATTTTTATATTGCAATTTTCTGGCATATATTTCATACTGGTGATGTCATCCATCTGAGCGTGATGACATAATCGATCATTTTTTTTTAAATGGGAATAGCAGTCGTGCGTAGTTCATTTGAAAAGGTGTTCAATTTCCTATTCAGTAATATAAACATTAATATCATTATTTATACAGGGTGGCAAAAAAATAATTTTTGAATTAAATTAATTGACGCAAAAAGAAGAATGTATGTAATTTATTAACTCAAAATACATTGTACTGCTGTCAGAAAATAGAAAAATGTTTATTTCACAAATAAACATTTCTTTTCGCTTACATGAAATCACAAACAGCTTCCCAGCTACCTCTTGGCAGTTTGAACATTTAATTTAAGCCAAAAGCAATGTTTATTTGTCAAATAAACATGCTTTTCTATTTTCTGACAGCAATAGAATGTATTTTAAGTTAAATAAATTACATAGATTCTTCTTTTTCTGCCAGTTAATTTAATTCAAAAATTATTTTTTTGTCCAATCCTGTATAAATAAAGATATTAAAGTTTATATTGCTGAATAGAGAATTGAACATCCTTTTAAATGAGCTACCATACACGATCCCTATTCCCATTTAAAAAAATCGTCGATTATGTCATCATGCCTAGATGGATGACGTCACTAGTATGAAATGTACATATATCAAAAAATTGTAATTTAAAAATAAAAATTGACCTGTTTCGGCATTTCCTTAAAATCTAATAACTACTGCCAAATATCGAGGTGGACTGTTTTCCTTGGCCCACCCTGTATAAATAAAGAAAGCAAACATAATTAGTTTTAATTTTAGCGTACCTATAAACTATAGAATCTTCTGACAAAAGGGGGCGTAAAGATGAGTCTTGCACCCCGGCGCCGTGTATGGTTAAGACGGCTCTGCATGTCATAATTGGTCTGATGACTGATTTGTAAATTATGCTTTTCGTTTCTTTCCTGATATTTTTATTTTTCCATATTGTTTGATTCAGGCAACCTGCGCACTGTTTGTTCTACTCACTTGATCTTCCACTTATGTTTCGAGTTCTGTAGTGTTCGGATGAAATATGTAATGTTTTAGGACTTTGCAGACAGTAGTACACAAAAAATCAGATTCTTGAGCTACTTTTTTTAGTACAGTACAACCTGCCATATCCGGACCTGTCATATCCGGACCTGTCATATCCGGACCTCCCCATATCCGGACGGTTCTGCGCCGTCCGGATCTACCGAAATCTACCGAGAAAGGCAGTCCTGCTGTTGGACAACGCACTAAAAGAAGAACTAAAAAATGGCGAAATAATGTATTATAGAATCTATAAAACGTGTCTATCGACGAAAGTTATTGACGGCGTTGATTACTGGAATGTATGAAGGAGAAAACGTTTCAGAGACTATAAAAGAAGTAGTGGTCTTTATATCCGGATTTTTTCATATCCGGATCGGTCTGTCGCCATATTGACATTGATCCGGATATGGCAGGTTTTACTGTACTTGAAGTAGGTTCCAATTTAACAATACCTAAAATTTCTATTTCTGCTGCTTCAGTCCTAACACGTTTTTCACAATCCCTTTTTTATCAGCCTTGATCCCGTTTCATGAAATTTTTTAACTAGTTTTGTTAGGTATGAATGATAACACTAGTAAAACATATGCGTTACGTTTACCTTTTTAAGAGGTGTAATACTTTTAATAAATTGATTATTTTTAACAAGAACAGAGTTAATAATAATATGAAAAGAAAAACCATGGGTACCTGAAAGGGTTTGTGTTACTGGAAGGGAGTGGGTTGACAAATGACAGATATGAAGATGTTTAAGAGATGTCCTCTTTGGAATAAAAATCGACCTGTTTCAGCATTTTCACAAAATCCAATGTTAGGGTGGACTCTTTTGAGTTGCCAACCAAGATATTCTCTATTATCTTTACTAAAAGTATTAGTATTCCTTTCTTACGTAGGTCTTTAGACATGTTCAAAAAGTGAAGCCCTTTTTTTTACTATTGGCGTTAAAGGGACAGAATTCTTATATGCTTCTTTTTGATATATTTTTGTGGCAATAAATCAGTTAAAATGACGGAATTATATTTCAAGTTAGGTTTGATCGAATTCGCATTTAATTGGGCAGAAATGGTCACGTATGGGTTAGGACGTTAATTTCTGTCTGTTTCTTATAGTTTGTTTATGATTGTGTAAATATAACAGTAAAAATAACAACTAATTTCACACTTAAAATTTATTTTTTACTTAATATCAATTTGCATGTTAATAAAACATTTTAAAAAAGTGAAATTCATTTAAAATCCCTTGTTGCATAACACTGGATCCAAATAAGACATGATGTAATGATCGTTTAACCATGGTTTACGAAAAATTTAATTATTTCAAATAAAAGTAAACGTGTAAATTTGTTTAACCATACATCATGGACATGGTCCAAAAAAAAGTTTCATCCCTGCTTTTTAACTCCACATAATGTCATAACCTCTTATTGCTTGAACGCTCTGATATTTTTATAATAAAGTCTTCAGAAGGTGTTACCTTCTTTTTGCTTGCTGTAGTCTCAGAGCTTTTAATGCTAGTTTATAATATTTCGAACTTATCATTAAATTTATGGTCTAGAATGCGTTAATAAGACGTTGAGTTGGCTATATTCACCTCTCACAGCTGAAGAGGCAGCACAGACCACAAGCTAGCTGTACTGATGTTGTTTATGCTTTTGTTTATTTTTAAAGTTATCAAAGAAATTAATGATCGTATATAGTCTAGGGACCAGGGGGGTTGAGTATGCACTTTTATGCCCCCTCGGTATCTTGACTATTTTTTATATTTTTGGTTTGTAGATTCGTTTTTTCGAGGGTCTTCCTCCTCCTAAGTGCCTTCTCTATTGAGGTTGGCGATCAATATGGCAAATTTCTCTCTGTTCTGGGCTTGATGGATTAAGTCATTCCCTGTTGTGTGGGTCCACTCTCTGATGTTTCGGAGCCAGGATTTTTTCTTTCTTCCTATACCCCTTTTACCTTCGATTTTGCCTTCAATATTACCTGGAGCTTCTCGAATTCCCTATGGCGCATTGTGCGTCCTAGATATGTCCTTTGTAATTTTGATTGTATTGACCAGATGAGGACGTGTGTTCATTTTTTCCAGTACTTCCTCAGTCATAGTTCTGTTGGTCCAGCTTATTCTTAGCATTCGGCGGTACATCTACATTTCGAATGAATTCAGTTTGTTTACGTCATACTGTTTTAATGTCCAGGTCTCACAGCCATATAGTAATAGAGACCACACATAACACTTTAGTGTTCTCAGTCTTATTGTGACTGATTGCTTGGGGTTACAGAGCATTTTACGCATATCCATAAACCAGACCTTGCTATTTCAATGCTTCTTCTAATTTCTTTTGACTGGTCTAGCTGACTATTTAGCTCTCTGCCCAGGTATATGAGGCTTTGGGAACTCTGAAGGGTGATATCATTTATTTGTATATTGGGTGTAATTTGTTCATGGGGGTTCTTGTGGAATACCATGAATTTCGAGGGTACCAGGATGAAAACTCGTCAGATACTTTGTTATTAATAATGTAATTGGTTAAATGAATGTATCTCCTAAACCGTTAGAGTTTTTTAATTTCGCCAAAATCAAAATTGTTCCATTTGAAAAAATGAACAAAATGGCATTTGGTAAACTTTGATCCGAGTGTTAGAACCGAAGTTATAACAAATTTCGTGAAAAATAATTGAAAGATAGGCATTCGGCTTTGGGGCATGGGGCTTTGCAAAAAACTTTACAAAATTACTTTATCTTTATTAATAAAATGGCCTTAGTTGTTTTTAAGCTAAATAAAAAAAAGTTACCGACTTTTAGAAGTTATAGAACAACTAAAAATGCACATTTTAAGCTTTGCTAAATTCTGTGTTAATTTTTTGCCAATATATTAAAAATTGATTTACGCGCGCACGCATTCGTTGCGAGCTGATCGTTCGCCTCAGAGCGCGTTATTAACCATTTCAGTACCATTTTTTTTTTCAGCAAACGAAAAAATATTTTTTGTCTAAAATGTACTTCAAACAGTTCATATAGCACTTTTTTGCCATTAGTAAAAATATAGCATGTATATATAAACAATTATTATGGGTTCATTTGTACCCAAAATCTAAAAAAACTAGCACATATGAAACATAAGAAAGCAATTTCTTTCCTTTTGATGGCTCAAATGAACATTGAACTTCTGGCATTGTCATCTTGATTTTCCTGTACAACCAGAGTTTTTGCACCTTAAAGGTAAATGTAGCTCTATGTGCTCTAGAAAATGTCCAATATTATCCAATTGCACCTCAGTAAGAGGTCTAATTTCAATGTTTTGGCGTTTTGCAGCTACTACTGGACTAGATGTACTGCTTGAAGGTCTTCTCCGTTTTCGGTTATTGAAAGAGTTGACTTTTATGAGGGCTTCACCAACTTTCATCCTAAAGTGTAGAAGGTCCATGATATCTTTTTGTGGAATTCCTACTTCTCTGTCTTACCCGTATTTCTTCCTTGCAGTCACTGTCATCACCAACACATTTTTTTATGTCGGACAGTTTTTCTAGCTCTTCTAGCCTTCTGCGTTAATTTTTTTTTTTGGGCATTTTACTCCGAAAATAAAAATAACACTGACTTAGTCATTTTGGGTACAGTTGTATCCATCGAATTTGAGGTGCACTTCTCTATTTGAAAAAGTAAAATTGCAATAAAATATGTTTACAATTACTAAGAAGTATCAAATACTATTGACTGTAATACATACAACTCTTGACATTTCCGATTACATTTGAGAAAGCAAAAAAATAGTGCCATCTAGTGGTCCGCGGTGATAACCAGAGCAATCTAACCTTACATTTATAAAATTGCTTTATTATTGTTTTTATCTAAGTGTTTGAACTATTTTTATATTAATTTAATTTAGCAAAATTAGCTCGTTATTCAAAAATTAATAAAATTAAATTTGAATGTTTACGTCAAATTTTACGTTGTCAAAACCTAGTTTCACCGCAAACCGATAGTGGCGCTAGTGGCAACGTGCTTCGCGTGCTTCCAGATTTCTGTGGGAGTTGGATGTATTACAGTCAATAGTATTTGGAAGTATCACTACTTTCAACATTGCACTGAAGTATAAACCGCGATTGACTTTTATTCAGAATGATATTTGAAGAAACAAGTACACTTACCTCTTACCAACAATGCCGCCATATTGCTTTTGACATTAATTTTCTTTTAGAATAAAACGAGCCATGCGCTATCTGGGTACAAAACGCAGAAACTAATTTAAGTTACAGATTCCTGTAAAATTATATATGCATTCAAATTAATGGGTACAATTGTACCCAACATGACTGAAAGGGTTTAAAGTTCCATATCTTGGTCAAAAAGTACCATAGTTAAATATCTTATAAATTATTTCACAACTTTTTAGTAAAATTTTTATTGATAAAGATAAAGTAATTTTGCAAATTTTTTTTTTAAGCTGAAACAATTACCTTTAAAATGATGTGGTTTTAAAAGTTAATCGCAACTATGAAAGCTGAGTTATACTTGGAAAAGCCCCATCGAATGCCTATTTTGCAATTGTTTTTCACGAAATTTGTTATAACCTGGGTTCTAACAATCTGATCAAAGTTGACCAAACGTCATTTTGTTCATTTTTTTAAAGAAACAATTTTCGTTGGTAAAATTAAATATCTCTAATAGTTTTGGAGATACAATCATTTAAGGGTGTAGGCAAAAAATTTCGCGCCAATGTGTTTTAAATACATTCACTTTTGTCGAATCCTGAGAAAACTAATGAGTATTTTTGAAAAATTTAAACGCAGAATGACAGATTGCATTATTACCGAGGGCCGAAAGTTCCTGAAAACTTCTATAATATTTATTTTAATAAGTTTTTTTCCCTGGAAGCCGTCTGTTGTGAACCGGTTGTACTGCAGCCACTTGGCTTATTGTACATCTTCCATTCGTTTATGAAACCCATTCCAGAATTCTGGAACCCTGTACCAGCTTGTACAGGTCTAGTGGGTGGGTGCCATATATATTTGAATTCACTTCGATGTCTCCGAAAAGTATTTGCCGCCTCCGATCCAATGCCTCACAGTCATGCAAAATATGGTTGACTGTTTCAGGTTCTGTGTTACAGAGTCTGCAGCTCAAGTCTCCATGAAACAGCCCCATTGTATGCAGGTGACCCTTAACTGGCGCATGTGCAGTGAGGAAACCTGTTATGACTTTGAGTTGATTTCTGCTTGTTTTCATCAGTAACTCAGCCCTACTAGCACATGTCCGTCCGATCTTGCCATGTGTTTGACCGAGTACACTCTCCCAGTGTGAGTTGTGTTGGCTTCGGATCCAGGCTTTTTTTCGTTCGCGGACGGTGCTTTTTGGCACTCCCACGGCCGGCTCTGGACCCAGGTATTTTGTAGCTGATGCTCTCTTGGCAAGTGCATCAGCTCTTTCATTGACATATATGCCTCGATGACCTGAAACCCATACCAGTATAACACTGTTATGTTGTGCCAGTCTGTTAAGTTCTTGTCGACATTTCCACACCAGCCTAGAGTTCATCTTAGGGTTTATAAGAGCCCCAATGGCTGCTTGGCTATCTGTGCATATGTTAACCCGCTGCAGTTCGAATGCCCTCAAGTTGTTTTCTCTTGCACATTGCAAGATTGCAAAAATCTCTGCCTGAAATACGGAGGTACATTCTCCCAGCGGAATAGAAGTGTTGAAATTTCCACCACTACAGAATATTCCTGCACCCTAACAGTCTGCAGTTTTAGACCCGTCCGTATACCAGGTGTAACCCTGCAGTCTGGGTCGAGAGTTTCCTCTGTCCCATTCGTCTCGTGGGCAAATGTCCGCTTGAAAAGGTACTTCAGGATTGTATCTTGATGTCATATGATCGGATGTATATGGATGTATGTCATATGGATGTATTTTAATAAGTTAGAGGTGTGGAAAAAATGAGTGTGATTTTTATTTTTAAATATCTCATTCAAAAGAATTTGTTTGGTTATTCTAAGCCCTCGGTAATAATGTAATCTTTCATTCTGCGTTCAAATTTTTCAAAAATACTTCTTACTTTTTTCAGGATTAGAACACCGTTTAAAACAAATTGGCGCGAAATTTTGCACCTACGCCCTTAAACCATTAAATTGTTAATAACAAATTACCTGACGGATTTTTAGCCTGCTACTCTCGAAAAATCGAATCTACATATACTCTGGGCTAATTAGCAAAATACAAGGAAAAGTTATTTACCAGCAATTTTATTGCTGGAATCGAATCTTATTATTGTATGTATTAATAATATAGGTATGCAAAGTCCGCAGATAGTGTGCTACTTTTTTTATAAACAAAATGGCGCCCGAAAATCGTGTTTTTTTCAATTTTTGCTCTATAACTCCATAGATTTTAACTTAACACCAAAAACACCCAAATAAAAATTCACCGCAATTAAATTCTGCATAGAGACGTCTTTTCCACGATTCACTTCGACCAAAACTTTCTTCGGAAAAAGCGGGTTTTTCCAACAAAATCTTTAATTTTCAACTAAAATTTTAGATAAGTAATTGTTAATCAATAATTAAATAACTTGGTAATGTAAAAGCCCGTTTCGTATAGATTATAATTCCAGAAGCCGATGGAAATTGAATGAACAGTTTAGCAACAATTGAATTGTTAATTAAAAATTTACGGTCGCTATAATAACGACAATAATTATGGTGCATAAGAATAACTATGATTTTTTCATAAAAATACACTATACCTATCTAATGTACTTTACAGAATTAAAATTGGAATATTTAAGCGGCCTCAGGAATATTTTAAAATTATAAACAATTTTTTGGCTTATAAACAAAAAGAATATCTCGGGAAATATTAAATTAAATTAAATTATGAAAACGGCATTTGAAAATCAGCGACAGGACGCTTCTTTTAAAAAAAAAACGTTTAATTATTACGAGTGGTTCCTGAGATACAACCGGTCAAAGTTGACCGGAATTTACGGCAAAGATATAAACAATAGGATCATAATTTTCAAACCATCACCTTTTTATTTTTATACTGTTTCTCCACACCAATTTTCATATCTTTAAAATACTTATAACATATATTATTATAATAAAAACTATCGAGAATACGTGTGAAAATTGCCAAAAATAGCAAAATTCCAATCAAAAATTAGGTTGGAGAAAATGTAACCCTCAACGTTCAAAATCGGTATCCGTTAAAAAAATGCATTTTCTCGGCTTCCCATGGAGCAATTTCCTTCATTCTTTTTTTGTTCCCTAATAACTCGAGTAGAGCCATCGAACTAACGCATTATTAAATAATCAAACTTGCTTTTGTTTTGTTATAATAGATTAATTTATTTATAAGAACAGAAAACTACATATTTTTTTCAGTTGTAGGCTTTTTTTAGATAAACTTACTACAAGTGTACCTTTTAAAGTTAAAAATATAAATATTCTCATTTGAAAGCTGTATAATTATTTAAACAATTTTTATGTAAACAATTTAAAATTTTGTGTTATAATAAATAAATAAATTTATTATAACAAAACAAAAGCAAGCTTGACATTTAATAATGGTTAACGTTAGTTCGATGGCTCTACTCGAGTTACTTGGGAACAAAAAAAGAATTAAGGAAATTGCTCCATGGGAAGATGAGAAAATGCATTTTTTTAACGTATACCGATTTTGAACTTTGAGTGTTACATTTTCTCCAACCTAATTTTTGATTGGAATTTTGCTATTTTTGGCAATTTTCACACGTATTATCGATAGTTTTTATTATAATAATATATGTTATGAGTATTTTAAGGATATGAAAATTGGTATGTATCTAAAATTTTAGTTGAAAATTAAAGATTTTGTTGGAAAAACCCGCTTTTTCCGAAGAAAGTTTTGGTCGAAGTGAATCGTGGAAAAGACGTCTCTATGCAGAATTTAATTGCGGTGAATTTTTATTTGGGTGTTTTTGGTGTAAAGTTAAAATCTTTGGAGTTATAGAGCAAAAATTGAAAAAAACACAATTTTCGGGCGCCATTTTGTTTATAAAAAAAGTAGCACACTATCTGCGGACTTTGCATACCTATATTATTAATATATACCATCATAAGATTCGATTCCAGCAATAAAATTGCTGGTAAATAACTTTTCCCAAAAATGGCCTATTCTCCGATAATCAGCCCAGACTAATATCAAAAAATCTAAAAAAACGTCAAGGTATGTACCAAGGGGACATAAAAGTGTATACTCAACCCCTCCTGGCTGCTAGACTAATATACAGTTAAAATAAAGTTGGTATTCTAGAAGATGAAGCAAAGCAGGAGCTTTTAGGATACGACTAGAAGAGGATAATATTTTTTCTTTGACAGTTTTCTTTATTAAAATGGTATTTTATGAACTTAAGGGAACCCCTGAAAGCATGCCGAAGAAGTACCGACACTTTTTACATTTTACGTTGCTCAAAAATAAAAAAAAATACGAGGTGATGACTATTTTTCGTTCATTCCAGGTAAGTCCTGCGATGGAGGGTCGACTCTCAAAAATTCCAGTAGCTGTTAGTGGTCAACGTTTAGCCAAATGCATGTCTTGGTCGGGCGACTTGACGCCAGGACTGCGACGACGTAGGCAAAACAATGATAAATACGTCACGGATCCCAGCCAGCTTAAGCTTAGATTCAAAAGGCATTCTAGTAGTGGTAGGTATATTAAAAACGAAGATATTTGTAGGAATTTAAGAAGACATTTATACTAATGTTATCTCTTATTTGCACACAAAGCGACGCTCACTTAGCTTTTCTAATTTGCATAATATTTTACACTTTTTACTTTTTAAATTTGTATGTCTGTCTGTCTGTCTCTCTCTCTATCTGAGACTGCCCGTATGAATGTCTGACGACCTATCTGTTTGTCTGTATGTTTAGTCCTGTCGCCAGGGGGGGTACAACGGCCTCCTTTATTCAGATGGACTTACCCAAGTTTTTTCATGTATTTTGACCCGTAGAATACGAATTTTTTGGGTAACAGTTGATCCAGATGTCGATAAGATTGTTATAGATAAAGAACTTGAGGAATTACATAACAGCGATTTCTCGCAAAACAAAACATTTTTTGTATTTTTTGGGTCATTCTAAGCAAATAATGTTCTGGCAAGTTTTTTCGTAGGATGCACAGTTTTCGAGATAAGCGCGGTTGAACTTCCAAAAAATCGAAAAATTGCAATGTTTAAACCAGAATAACTTTTGATTAAAAAATAAAATAGCAATTCTGCTTACCGCATTTGAAAGTTCAAGTCCAATTATATCGGTTTTGATTATTTGCATTGCTAAAAATTAATTTTTTTATTCTTAAACAAAGCTATAAACAGTAATAAACACCTAGTGCGTGAGTGATGTTTTCAATGATTTCTCATTTAAAATCGAACAAGTAGGTAGAATAGGTACAAGTGCAAGCGAGGCAATATCTACGTAGGATGTATTAAAACGCATGTATTAGGTTCGGGAAACACTATGTGCTTATAGCTTTGTTTAACAATAAAAAAATAAATTTTTAGCAATGCAAATAATCAAAACCGATATAATTTGACTTGAACTTTCAAATACGGTAAGCAGAATTGCTATTTTATTTTTAAATCAAAGTTATTCGGGTTCAAAAATTGCATTATTTCGATTTTTTGAAATTTTAACAGTGGTTATCTCGAAAACTATGCATCCTACGAAAAAACTTGTAGGAACATTTTTTGCTTAGAATGGCCAAAAAAATATAAAAAAATGTTTTGTTTTGCGAGAAATCGCTGTTATGTAATTCCTCAAGTTCTTTGTTTATAACAATCTTATCGACATCCGGATCAACTGTTACCCAAAAAATTCGTGTTCTACGGGTCAAAATACATAAAAAAAACTTGGGTAAGTCCATCTAAATAAAGGAGGCCGTTGTACCCCCCTGGCGACAGGACTAGTTTATGTTCTGCCTTATCTCGGTCTGATTGTTTGCCTGTGTATCTGTCTCTCTGTCTAATAAAGTTTATGTCAAGATTTTAATTAATTTGTAACACAATTGTTTTAAACTATTGTTAATATTGATTATTATTAAGTTGGTTAAGTTACCGAACACTTGTGTTGAGTTTCTGGTCAGACAAAACAAATACGGTCCAATAATATAATTATAAAAATGGGTAAGTCAACTTATACTCGAAAAACTCTTTAGCGAACCATTGAAAAGCGACCTCTGACCTCTAGCAATGATATAGGTATGCTGATGACACAGCAATAGACAACGAAGAACTACAACATACAGATCGTATATTTTATTAGAATTTTAGTCGCTGATTCAAGGACCAAGCTGAAACGAATAGAGAAAAAACATCAGCAAAATAATTTTACTATTTCAGTTTCAGATATTTTCAACAAGGACAGGACTACAGGACAGGGTAAGAAGTGAGAAAATCAGACGCATATTTTGTGGGGTAGACTGGTAGACAATATAAATAACTGGGTAAAGAACAGAAAAGAAGAGTGGAGTCAACACATAAGCAGGATGTCTGAATCAAGAATAGTAAGAATAGCCAGTACTCCAGGCTGTGGGTGAAAAATAGGTCGATTTCAGGATATAATTCAGGAATTTTTGAAACCTATCAGGTGTTGTAAAGGACGATGCCAGGAATAACTTCTACTAAAATGTGACCAAAAATATTGTGAGCTTTTTTTTATTGCGATTTTAATTTGTTAAATTTGCAATTTTTAAAGATTTTTAATTTGGCAGCTCAGGATATTGATTCTAGAGAAAAACTTTTTAATAGAAAGTTGTAGTAAATTAAAAAACCTACAATTTGAGCTATGGTAAGTTTAATTTCGTTTATTGGTTATTGCAAAACAGTCTGCGAAAGGCCCAAAATGACCGTTTTTTTTGCAATTGAGTTATTTATTGTACAAATATTTTTTTTATTTTTTAAAGCTTTAAAATGAAGATCTTTCAATTCCAAACATAAAAAAACTTGTAAGGCCGGATTAACGAATTTGTTGATTAGATATTATAAATTGTTTATCCCAAGAGGTCAAATGTCGAAGGCTATAACTTTTTGAAAAAAAAATCGTAGAGTTGGTGAAACATCCAATCTCCTTCTAGAGAGTTATATTTTCATATTCTGATGTAAACAAATGCGTAAAACATTTTTAAACCTCTAATTTTTGGGTTTGAAAATAAGGGGGCAAATTTCGTTATAAACATTTAGAGCTGAAGCGGCCCTGGACATCGTATGAGTTTTTAACTTACAGATTATTGTTGCTGAAGACGAAACGAAGATTTATAAAAAAATAAAAAATTCCTACGACCAACTGAAGCCGAGCTAAATGTTGGGTTTGAAAATAAGGGGGCAAATTTCGTTATAAACATTTAGAGCTGAAGCGGTCCTGTACATCCTATGAGTTTCTAACTTAAAGATTATTGTTACTGAAGACGAAACGAAGATTTATAAAAAAATAAAAAAATTCTACAACCAACTGAAGCCAGGATAATTGTTTCTTTTTTCTTAAATCGTAGTACCTTTATTTATAACAATTAAGAAATTATTTTACAGTCACCGATTTTAAAAATAAATTTTAATAATTAAATGTAACTATATTTTTTAATAATTTTTATTTTAAGATAATATAAGTCTTTCCTTAGTCAATGACTGTAAAATAATTTCTTAATTGTTATAAATAAAGGCACTACGATTTAAGAAAAAAGAAACAATTATCTCGGCTCAGTTGGTTGTAATTTTTTTTTATTTTTTTGTAAATCTTCGTTTCGTCTTCAGCAACAATAATCTGTAAGTTAGAAACTCATAGGATGTACAGGGCCGCTTCAGCTCTAAATGTTTATAACGAAATTTGCCCCCTTATTTTCAAACCCAACATTTAGCTCGGCTTCAGTTGGTCGTAGATTTTTTTTATTTTTTTATAAATCTTCGTTTCGTCTTCGGCAACAATAATCTGTAGGTTAAGAACTCATAGGATGTACAGGGCCGCTTCAGCTCTAAATGTTTATAACGAAATTTGCTCCCTTATTTTCAAACCCAAAAATTAGAGGTTTAAAAATGTTTTAAGCATTTATTTACATCAGAATATAAAAATTTAACTCTTTAGAAGGAGATTGAATATTTCACCAACTCTACGATTTTTTTTTCAAAGAGTTATAGCCTTCGACATTTGACCTCTTGGGATAAACAATTTATAATATCTAAGCAACCAATTGGGTAATCCGGCCTTACAATTTTTTTTATGTTTGGAATTGAAAGATCTTCATTTTAAAGCTTTAAAAAATAAAAAAAATATTTGTACAATAAACAACGCAACTGTTTAAAAAGGCCATTTTGGACCTTTCGCAGGCTGTTTTGCAATAACCAATAAACGAAATTAAACTTACCATAGCTCAAATTGTAGGTTTTTAATTTACTTTAACTTTCCATTAAAAATTTTTTCTCTAAAATCAATATCCTAAGCTGCAAAATTAAAAATCTTTAAAAATTGCAAATTTAACAAATGAAAATCGCAATAAAAAAAAGCTCACAATATTTTTGGTCACATTTTAGTAGAAGTTATTCCTGGCATCGTCCTTTACAACACCTGATAGGTTTTAAAAATTTCTGAATTATATCACGTTTTTTCATCCACAGCCTGGGATACAGGGGCAAGTCACTGTTAGGCAGAAGAAGTATAGGACGCCCAAGGAAAAGATGGAACGACAATTTAGGGACAGAATGAAAGGCACCATTGAAGAAAAACAGGCAGTAGTGCCTATATAAAAGAAGAAGAAGATGCCAACAAAAGTAAAATAGAAAATGATGCATAGAATTACATGAAAGAAATGAGACCAAGCGAAAATATTGAGAAAACAAATATTGGAAATTATTGCGTGAACACAAGCTACTAGAAGAACAAGGAAGTGATACTCTAATACTAATACTCTAGTAGATAATGCAGGAAAAGAAGAAATATTGATGAACGAGAAATACTTGAATCATGGAGTAACTGCATGGAGTACCGTAAATCAAGAAGGACTTGAAGGTTTAAAGACTGAAGTTCTTCATGCAAAAAATTAGTCAAAACCAATAAAACAGCTAGACCAGACAATATTTCAGCTGAACTCTTAAAAATGATACAAGAGGACCAAATCAGTGTTCTGGTTAATATTTTGAATGACGTGAGGAAATGACGTGACTATTGGTGAAATACTTTAGGAATGGCTGTTTTTGTAGCAATTCCGAACAAACAGCGGGCAAAAATATGCGACGAATTCTGGTTAATATTAGTTTGATGAGCCATACATTGAAAATGTTTCTTCGCGTTATTCATGGGAGACCAAAAAATCATTGCGAATGGGGCCTAGATGAAATCCAGTTTGGACTCCAGGAATGCGCTGGATACACACACGCGAAGCACTTTTGGCTTAAATGTATTTCTCCAAAAATGCCGCGACCAACGTAAAGATGTTGCTTTCATCGATTACAAATAGACCGGGAGATATTATACAGAAGTTCAGCCACGATTTTCTCAGTCCTGCCTTTTGCAATACTGGAAGTGTAGACGAAGTACTTACAATCTGTGGAAACATCCACAAATTTCCTATGACATTTTCCTGTAAAAACTAGATTTTCCCAAAAAATAAAAATAGCATTTTGCGATGAATTTCTGAGTCCTGCCATATCCGTAGAATGACAGGATACTATCGATTTTACGGAGAAAATTTTTTGGGCAGGAGGGTTGCAAACGGGCTAACGGGGTATATAGGGTGAGGCAGATAACTGGCCTATTAGAAATATCTTGAGAACTAAAGGCAACAGAATCATGAAAATTGGAATAAAGGGGTTTTGAAGGATGATCTATTAAATGAAAATATTTTCATCTCTTTGCAACTTCCGGTTATACCGGAAGTTGCTTATAACTTCGTTTTTTTAAATGGGACACCCTGTATATTTTTACATTTTTGGATTCTCTTCGATGTCTTCTTTCTTAAAATATAAGGTTTTGTAATATTATACAGGGTATTTTAAAAGATAATTACGTTTTTTTATTAATTTCGTAGCAATATTCACACCCTGTAGAATTGTAGTAGTTTGACATCTAAAACTCTACTTACGTTCAAATGATTTTTAATATACTCTACTATTGTTAAGAATCATTAGTATGGCTAAATTTTTAATTTTAGTATACAGGGTTGGTCGAAACTCGGAATGAGTATTTTCTGAGTTTTATTAAATGGAACACCCTGTATTTTTGTATTGTAGTGAAATGATATTTTGTAGTACTTTTTTATTTCTTAAGCATTCCCTATACCTAACTGCTTTAATTTGTGAGTTATTGGTGATTCAAGCTAAACATTAATTGCAACAAAAAATACGTAAAATTTTATTAGGTTGGCCGTGAACATACTCAATCCCAAATAATTTTTTAGAAATAAATACATATTAATCCAGACTGGTCCTTAAAATTACCAATAATGGTTTAGCTATCGAAATACCTACTTAGTTAAAATTGTTGGTGCGGTTAACAATTAAGCACAAATTAAAGCAGTTAGGTATAGGGAATGCCTAAGAAATAAAAAAGTACCATAAAATATAATTTCATTACAATACTAAAATACAGGGTGTTCCATTTAAGAAAACTCAGAAAATACTCATTCCGAGTTTCGACCAACCCTGTATACTAAAATTAAAAATTTAGCTATACTAATGATTCTTAACAATAGTAGAGTATATTAAAAATCATTTGAACATAAGTAGAGTTTTAGATGTCAAACTACTACAATTCTACAGGGTGTGAATGTTGCTACAAAATTAATAAAAAAACGTAATTATCTTTTAAAATACCCTGTATAATATTACAAAACCTTATACTTTAAGAAAAAAGACATCGAAGAGAATCCAAAAATGTAAAAATATACAGGGTGTCCCATTTAAAAAAACGAAGTTATAAGCAACTTCCAGTATAACCGGAAGTTGCAAAGAGATGAAAATATTTTCATTTAATAGATCATCCTTCAAAACCCCCTTATTACAATTTTCATGATTCTGTTGCCTTTAGTTCTCGAGATATTTCTAATAGGCCAGTTATCTGCCTCGCCCTGTATATGTATACAAACATGTACGGAAAATAATGAAATTTTCATGATTTTCTGGGTCCTGCCAACTAAATAAATTAAACATATTTATTTCAAAATGATCAAAAAAAAATATTGGCATGACGTCTCCTAATGTTTAAGTATACTTGTCGCTTGGAAAATTCTGCGGAAAATTTTCACCCTGATTCCGCGATTTTCTGAGTCCTGCCTTTAAAAAGTTTTAATACTTAAATGCAATCAATACTTTTTCGGTACTCGGTAGGAAGGTTAAACGGTTCTAGTAAGACGGCAGGAGTCTTAGATTTGTAAGAAAATTCGTAAAAAATTCCACGATGTTCTGAGTCAAGCCATTTTGCATATGTTTCAAGAATCTTAGTATAAATCTATTTACAAAGAGGCAGGATGGTTTTATAGTTATTTCGTATACAGGGTGGGGCATTAGTGTAACAAAGTCCAATTACTCGTTTGTCGTAAGAGATACGAAAAAAAGTTATTTAGGTAAAACGTGGGGCAAAGATATTTTCTAATATACAGGGCTACCCGTATTGACAGGGCGACACAAAATTATGTTTTTTTAATGGAACACCCTGTATATAATTTTAAGATTCCTAAGATCATTTTAAGACAATTTAACACAATTCACCTAATCCAAAAATGTTTCCTAAGGGAGCTAGAGCTCTTTGAAGATGGCGCCTTGTAATTAGTTTTTTTTATATCTCCAAAATGCTTCCATTTCGATACACAAAAACTGGTCCGCCTTTTTATCTTCCAGAGATAAATAGATTCCATCAATTGCGAATCTCTAGTACCGGTCATAGGAGTCCGTTTTGGGTAGGACAACGGTTATTTTTCGCATAACTTTTTTGGCTTTAACTTTTAAGCATTTTTGACACTATGTTATTGAATTGTGAGGTATTCTAGTACTAAAAGGTACTCTTGCTTTAAGTCGGTAGGATGCACCGTTTTCTAGAAAAATCAATTTTAAAATTTTTCGTATTTTGAATTTAAGAAAAATTTGAATAAAAAAATTAAAAAAAACGGTGTATTTATCGACTTAAAGCAAGAGTAATTTTTAGTACTAGAATACCTCATAATTTAATACTCTACTGTCAAAAATGCTTAAAAATTAAAGCAAGTTATGATATTTCGTTGATCTACCCAAGACGGACGCCTATGACCGATACTAGAAATTCACAATTGATAAAATCGATTCATATCTGGAAGAGAAATAAACGTACCAGTTTTCGTTTTTTTAAATAGTTTTTTTTTTATTTTTTTAAATTAAAAAACCGCAAAATTTTTCAAATCGATTTTTCTAGAACCTGGCGTATCCTACCGACTTAACGCAAGAGTACCTTTTACTACAAGAATACCCCATAGTTTAATAATCCAGTGTCAAATATGCTTAAAAGTTAAACACAGAAAAGTTATGCGATAAAATATCCGTTTCCCTACCCAAAACGGACGCCTATGACCGGTACTAAAAATTGACAATTCATCATCATTACGTAGCGCTACAACCCTAGATGGGTCCTGGCTGACTGTACAACTTTCTTCCAATTTGTTCGGTCTTCCATCAACCTAGGGTCAAATGGGATGTTCATTTTTCGGAGATCTGCTTGGATGTTGACAAATTGACAATTGATAGAATCGATTTATCGCTGAAAGATAAATAGGTGTACCAATTTTCGTTTTTCTAAATAGAAGTGTTCTGGAGCTATTTTAAAAAAACTAATTACAATACGCCATCTTTAAAGAGCTTTAGCTTCCTTAGGAAGCATTTTCGGACTAGGTAATTTTCTTAAAATTATCTGAGGAATCTCCGGGCTTCGTTTGTTAGAAGAGTTTCTGGACACCCTGTATAATAGGTACAATTCCTACTATAACCAATTAATTGTAAAATTATTGATTTTCTTTCTATTGCTTTTATGACGTTTACTTAGATACAAATATGATCTAATCGCTTAAAATAAAGATCTTATAGTTTGGTATTAGATTTGAAAGGTGTGTAAAAATCCGAGACGTTACTCAGGAAAATAATATTTAATACCGTACGATTGTTTTAACGATATAAAAATTAATTTTTATGTATTAAATATCTTTGCGATTATCCTGCCACGTTGTAAACGGTTTTAGATTAGTGTTTTTTAAGCATACTTGACATGCCATGACTCAGAAAATTGTGGTGATATGAATGTTTGTATAACAACCAGCAATAATTTTACAGATTTAAAATTTTATTTTTATATACGAAATAACTACACAACCATCCTGCCTCTTTGTAAAGAGCTTTATATTAACATTCTTGAGATATATGTGCAAAATGCCATGACTCAGAAAATCGTGTAACTTTCCACGAATTTTCTTACACATTTTTTAACTATGTATAGGAAAAAAGGTGTAACTAAACATCCTGCCATTTTAAATAATATCTACTTAAATTATTTTTCTACGACCGTTTAATAACATGCTCATTATTCGCTATTTTTTCATAGATAATAGCACCCATTACTGTACCCGTGAGTAATAATTCATTACTCACGGGCTGAAGTTACTCACGGTTCATTACTCACGGGCTGAAGTTAGATTCAAGTAGCGCATGCCACTTTTAATATTAATCGTATATAAATTGCAAATAAAATTACTTAAACTTGTTTATTTAATACAATAATTATTGTAATTTATACCAATAATTAACTTCGAAAAATTTTTAAATGAATTTTAACTGTAACAATGTCAGTATATTTTTTTTTCTTCCTTATTGGCTTTGGATTACTTGATCCATTCAGCCACGATAGATAATAAATTACTGTTTGCTACAATATTCCAAATATAATACATTGCATTACATAATACATTAGGTACATGTGCGCACATATAATACTTATGCACGCACATACATACATACATATGTAGAAGTGGAAACATTTAATTGACCAGTAGGTATACTCCTCATTCATGGCCCTAACCAACTTAAATTAATTTACAAATAATTAAATCGACAAAAAAAAACTACATGCTAATACTAAATACTAATACTAAATGCTAATAAATATATGCTTTTTTTTTACACAGCGGCTTCAACCCGGATCAACCCCGCGGAGGTTTACACCCTCTTTGTGTTTTTAATTTTTTTTTTCTCTTTTTTTATTTTTTTTTATAATTTATTATACTTTTTTTTATTTATTTATTTTTTTTTTTTTTTTAATAAGATTTAATTTTTTTTATACATTTTTTTTGTATACATATTTTTTTGTATAATTTTTTTTTCTTTTTTTTTTTTTAATTTTTTCAATATAAACTTTTATACAATTCTATTCTTATTACCTCCCTGCAAAATCTACTTAATGAACTTTCACAGGGAGACAATATTACATAATAAGGATAAACATAAAAAAACAATAATTATTGCTAAACACATTCAACCGGACTCATTCAGTGCAAGTTAAATTTTCCTCTTAGTCCTTTTTAAAAACTCCCAGATGATTTGTTTAATTTTAGAATTTCTACGAGACAAAAATAAAAGAGAAGCATTATTTTGTGGGAAAGGTATTTCTTCTTGAACCAGATTGTTCATCAAAAACTTAATTGCAACATCATTATGTTTGCATCCAAACAACCAATGATTAATATCGTCAACATATCCATTGCAATCGCAAAGATCTGATTCGGATAGGTTAAATCTATAGAGGTATGACTTGACAGTGGCATGATTAAAGAGACATCTAATAAACATGGCATATATATTTCTATTGGGATAACTTCTGATAGCAAAAGGCTCAGTAGGTAAACTAGGATGAATTTTGGTGTAGAGATTGTTGCTTCGATTGCAGAAAGCGTGCCACTCAATATCCCAATTTTGTTTCAAACTTTTCTTACGAGTAGCTGTTAGATCGCTTCTATCTAGCCAAGTTATTTCCGATCCTTTTAAGATTGCATCTTTAGCAAAAAAATCTGCTTTTATGTTACCGGAAATACCAATATGTCCTTTTACCCAGACGAAAGTTACAGAAGTCTGTTTTTCCAGTAGCTTTAGTTGGTTTTCTAAAATTTTGACGACAAGGCTATTTTTATATAAATGTTTACGTGTGTTTTCTAGAGCTAATAACGAAGATCTTGAATCTGACATAATTACAACTTGCTTGTTAGAAATTTTTTTGTTGACAGCCCATTCTAGAGCTTGATAAATCGCGAACATTTCTGCAGAGTATATGGAACATTGTTTATCTAACTTGAACATCAAGGATTCTTGGTGATCCGGAATATATACAGCACATCCAACTCCCAATCTTGATTTTGAACCATCCGTGAAAATCCTGCATGGATTATCAATCTTGGCTATATGTTGCTGAAAGTCAACTGGATTCTCACTTTCAAAATTTGGGAACCAAACATTAACATTGGCATAAGATATATTAAAACTCGATTTAAAGAAAGTTAATTCACCTGGACTGTTTAGGTGCTGAGAAACGTTCGAGTATGCTACTGCTAAAATAGGAGAATTCCTGTTGTGCCACCATTTGTCGACAAGATTAGAAACAGAGATGTCACATATTTTTTGTAGTAGTTCAGTTTGGTTGTAAGATTGGCATTTAAGAATAAATTTTTCAGCCAAAAATAGTCGTCTTAAATGTAAAGGAGGCTCCATGGATTCAGCTAAAAGATTCTCTATAGGCGTAGATTTGAGCGCACCTAGAACTAACCGCAGAGCCTTATATTGAATGCGATCTAGTCTAGTTTTTTAAGGCGACTGTTTGTGGCAGATCCATATAGAATGCTTCCATAGTCGAGAGTGGATCTGGTATGTGCACGATAAAACATTAAATTAATTTTAGGGTCAGCACCCCATCGATAGCGATTAACTACTTTAAGAATATTTAAACTTTTCTCGCATTTTATTAAGCACTTATTAATGTGTTCATCCCATGTTAACTTGGTGTCCAATGTAATACCAAGATAAGTGTAGTGCTTATGAACGGGTATACTTAGGTTGTTAATCATGATGCTGGTCATAACTGGTAAGCGATGTCGCGTAAAAACACCACCGCTGATTTATTTGCAGTAAGGTCAAATCCTTGTTTAAAAAAATACTCTCTTGCATCACCCAGTACCATCTTAGTTGAATTAATACTTTGTTGGTACAACTTATTCACATTGTAAAAGCAGAAATCATCTGCATATTGTAATATACTGCATCTAATTCCTATACTGTGGAGATCTAGAGTGTATAGATTAAACAACAAGGGACTGAGGACTGATCCTTGTGGTAAACCTTGATGCACTACTCTTGGGCCAATCAATCTATCATTACATCTAATAAATACCTGTCTATTAAGGAATAGGTTTACTAATACATAAGCACACAAAGGTGGAATACCTATGTGCTTCAGTTTTTCGAACAATAGATTTAAATTGACGTTGTCATAAGCCCCAGAAATATCAAGAAAAATGGCAGATAGATAATTATTATTTGAATATGATAATTGAATATCAGTTGTTAATACACAATCAATAGTTCCCTTGTTCCTACGAAAGCCATACTGAGACACTGGAAATATATTTTTGTTCTCACACCACCATTCTAATCTGCTTTTCATAACTCGTTCAAATGTTTTAAGCAAACAGGACATGAGAGAGATAGGCCTTAAGTCGGTACGCTGGTTTAGTTTGGGTATAGGAATAACCAGGCATTGTTTGAGGGCGTCACAATGATCTCCTTTAAGTAGAATATTGTTGTATATTTTGCACAAATAATATATAGCAATTGCAGGTAGGTTTAATAGCATACTATAGTTAATGCCGTCAATACCAGGGGCTGTATTTTTAGAACTCTTGATATTTGCTTTAAGTTCGTCAACTGAAATGGGGGTTAGTAAAAAGTGGTCATTAGTAGAGATGCTCGGCATAAATAGTGGTAAATGGACATAATCCGGAGAGATTTTTGTAAAGAGCCTTTCTACCATACATTCATCATTAGCGGTGTACTTTTTGTTACCTTGAATTTTGTTTACCCTTTTCCAAAGCTCTGAAGGTGAAGTTTGCCTAGTAAGTGAGGAACAAAACCGAGACCAACTAGATTTAGCTTTTGAGCGGAAAGTTCGTTTACATATAGCTTCATTCTTCTTATATTCCATGAAGTTTGAAAGGGTAAGATTAGATTTATAAATTTTAAAGGAATTTTTTCTAGCGTTAGAAGCAGTGAGGCATTCATCATCCCACCATGGTGGCGATTTGAAAGATTTGACTGACGGTTTGATAATTTTGAAAGATTTGTTGGCTGCATCAGTAATAGAATCTAATAAAAAGAAAATCATTTCGTTTGTTTGGTTTTTATTTGGTTCGTGTCTGAAGGCACTTTCTACGTTGTTTCTAAAATTATCCCAGTTTGCATTAGACATCGACCATTTAGCCGAAGATATAAAAGTTCTATTTTCAATTTTCATATTCTGCACAGAAAGTCTAATTGGAAAATGATCTGATCCATAGGTATCTGGAAGAACAGTCCAGTCAAAGGATGGACATAAACTAGAGGATATAATAGTAAGATCTACAACAGATTTCATATTCCCTGGAGGAGTAGCTCTAGTAGCCGACTCGTCATTAACAACAATTAAATTAGGAAAGAAATCTAATGCTTCTACTAGTATATTACCATCGACGCAACATGAATTTGATCCCCATAATCCATGATGTGCATTAAAATCTCCGGTAATAATACAATCATTGCTAATTTGAGAAAAAAGACTAACGTAATCTTGCACTGTTACTCTAACATTTGATGGACGGTACACACTCAGGATAGTATACATTTTTTGGTCAATTTTAATATCTACACCACAAACTTCTAAATTAGGATTGAAATTGTTAACAAATGAAATGGGATTATAAATAATGTTATTTGCTAAAATTATGGCAACTCCTCCATATCCTCTAATTCTACTTTTATTAACTACATTGAAATTATTGAAGCAAACAGTATCAGATGGTTTTGACCAAGTTTCTGATAAAAGACCTATGTCAAAACGTTCTTCAAACAGTAATTGCTGTAAAGAATATCGGTTCGCATTTAGCGAACGAATATTCCATTGAATAATTTTAATACTTTTGTCAGCCATTAAAATTATGTAAAAATATTACCTATAATATCTTTAATTTTATTTTCTAATTCAATTTCGTAATTTTTAAAATTAGTTTCTACATTTGATGAAGAATTACAATAGTCAAGGATACTCTGTTTGATTAAATTTTTGAGTGAAGCACTGAGCTGGCCTATAAATATATCAAATTCATTACGGGGCTCATGGTTTCCAAATTGAAATACAGATCCCGAACAGAAACTGGTCGGGTATTCCCTACGCACAGGAGGAAAATTAGGAGTTGTATCAGTAGTCTTCCTTTTTTTGGGGGGGTTATCGTTAGGGGGGGCTATATTCAGATGATTATTATTTTTATAAGTAGTGGTGGAATTCGAGGGTTTAGGGGAGGAGCTTTTTAATGGAGGAAAGTCTGTGTCACAGGTAATTAAAGGTGCAAATTTATTTTTTTGGACTAAACTGGAATAACATGGATTTTCAAGAGCTTTTTCGGCTTCTTTAAATGAAATATTTAAGTTAGCCATAGCTTCTTTAGTCTTTTTTTGTTTTAAATATTCGGGACATTCTTTAAAAACTGACTCGTGGCTACTATTTTTACAATAAACGCAAAATGTAGTACATTTATCGGGACAATCAGTGTTACCTTCATTACCGCACTTCTTACATCTTTTTTTTTTGACTTGCATTGAGTCGTTGAATGGCCATAACGAAGACAGTTGAAACATTGCATAACAGGACTAACATATATTTCAACTGGACACCTAACTTTGTTGATGTAAATATATTGGGGAATTAATTTACCTTCAAAGCTAATAATAACCATTTGTCTAGGAACTCTTTCTGATACACCGTCACTTTGAACTATTCTAGTCATTCTATGAACTTTTTTTATTGGAATATTAGATTTAATAGTATTAAGTAGTGCACTCTCAGTTAGAGTAGTGTCCACTCCGCGAACGAGACCCTTTTTTTCCGTTAAATAATTTGGAATATATGCAATTAGGCTATTTTTTCCGAAAAAATCTTCAACTACTAATTTATTCGCAACAGCACCTGAATTGACTTGAATTTTAATGCGATTTTTACCTACACTAACAATTTCAATAACATGTTTATCATAACTAGATAGCGAAAGTAGTTTTTCTCCAAGTTTCATTGGATGCAAACGACCGATACTCAAATTTATGTGTTGAACAAATATAAAAAACGGACCAGTATCATTTAAACTAAATCGATTAGATGAATTAAATTCCTGACTATTTTGAGTAGTATTTGTTTTATTTGAAGTAGATGTCAAGTTTATGGTATCATTAGTACTTTTACTAGTATCATTTAAACATTCACTATGAGAATTATTCTGATTTAAATCATTTGTCTGCATAATTATATCGCTCTCATCTCTGAACCCAATATTTTCTACACCAGGATCTGGTGGATCCTTTCCATTTTTGCCCACGGACATCCCGGGGCACGAGCGACGTTCAAATATAAGTATATAAAAAAATTTCTACTTACAGTACAGTTGTCAAATAACAAAACTTAAAATATACGGAAAAACAAACAAAATCGGCTAAACACTCTGTAGAATCTCTTGAAACACACTTTAATACTTCACAATCGATTTGAGTTGAATGAAAAAAGACTTTAGAACTAACTAAATCTACAAATTTTCCGGAGGAACTCTTAAATTTGTCTAAACACTTTGGTCAGTATATTTTTTACGTTTATATCTTGTTTACTAAAAATTTTGACGTTTATTATTTAATTTAGTGACAGTGACATTAGCGCATTTTGTTTATGTTAATTGGAATTTATAACTAATATTGTGTTTGTTTTTCAAGTTATATTATGTTAAATATGTTATAACTTATTATGTATAGTTATATTATTATATTATAATATATACCTAGTTAAATGTAAATATACATTATAACTATATATGAAATACGTCCACCGACAACAGCCATTTATTAGATTCACTGACAGTAGGTACAAATTTAAGCTTATAATTTTTCGAAAACGAATAGAACTTATATTGACTATTTCTAGTTGTATTTTTACAATAAATAAGAATTTAGTAATAGTAGGCAACCAATTTTTCAGCCACGTATTAGGGGTAAATAGCATTTAGGTATTTTTGTAAATTATTATAATTTAAATCTACAGTAGTTGATAATTAAATTTTTTACTAATTAAAATAAAAAAAGGTCGTAGAAAAAGTATAGTATTCTACTCGCATGTAATGGCTATTACTCACTCTGATGAATTACGACACTCGCCTACGGCTCGTGTCGCAAACTTCATCATCGTGAGTAATAGCCATCATTACATGCTCGTTGAATAATATACTATTGTTTTATAATAATATTTATTTTATGACTCAGAAAATCACGGAACCAGGGTGAAAATTTTCCACAGAATTTTAAAAGGAACAAGTGCAGTTAAACATTAGGAGACGTCATGCCAACATTTTTTTCGATCATTTTCAAATAATTATGTTTAATTGATTAAGTTGGCAGGACTCAGAAAATTATGAAAATTTCATTATTTTCATTACATGTTTGTATGTCTATATACACCCTTTGTCCTTTTGCAACACTCCTGCCCAAAAAATTTTCTTCATAAAATTTATAGTATCCTGCCATTCTATGGATATGGCAGGACTCAGAAATTCATCGCAACTCCCCATTATTTTCCTCATGAAAAATCTACTTTTCACAGGAAAATGTCACAGGAAACCCGTGGATTTTTCCATAAATTGTAAGTATTTTTTCTAACCTTCCAGTATTGCAAAGGGCAGGACTTAGAAAATCGTGGTTGAAGTTCTGTTAATATCTCCCGGTTTAAAAAAGGCTTCGATAGGATACAACATGAAACGCTTTTGAATATATTAGGAACCAAAAGCATTGATGGTAGGAAACTACGTGTTATAGAAAAGTTTTATTGGAAGCAGAAGTCGTATGAGTCAAGATTACCCGACAAACGTTAATTCAAAGAGGCGTCAGACAGGGATGCAGTGTGATACAAAATAAATTCATTAGTTCAGAAACTACCACATTTTAAAAAATCTTAAAACACGTCAATTTTAATTTTTAAATGGCCATTAATTGATATATATGTGTTGGACATTACGTCATCAGTTTTGGCGTAATGACGTAATCGACGATTAAATGGCTATTTACTGGATTTCCATTTTACTTGATTAAGAACATAATTTTGATTAACCCTTTAGAAATAAAGATTCGAATAATACATCGTTGCAAAGCCGATTAGGGGGCAAGTCGTCTGTTTCTAAAATAATAAATTTATTCCTTAATCTTTGCATCATACTGTATGTGTTGTTTCCATTATACGAAGTTCACCAGACCAAAGAACAACTTTAATCTCGTCCTTTCTATTATTCTATTATTTGGTTTTTTCATCAAACATTTTTTGACAAATTGCTAAAAATATAATGTCTTTGTAAGGTACTAATTGATTATTATCGTAAATGTACCCATTTAAACGTAATAAAAAACAGTTAAACACAAATTAACGTACATATAATACCTACGTCAAAAAACAAATAATGTGATTAGCCTATTCATAATACGTCTGGTAAATAAAAAAAATGATGATTTAAGACGGTGATAATGAAATATTTTACATATGATTAAAGACAAATACAGTTTCTTGGAAAAAAAGATTATTTCTAATATTTTTATTAATTTTTATATCCAAATGGCTTTACAATATTTGCAAATGTATTGTGCACAGTATGTGTCTTTGATGTTGTTGTGATGATGATGTTTTGTACACGCTTATGAACAAATGAATGAATTAAAACGAAAAGTACTTTAAATGCTTTACACACGTTTAAAGATCTTTTTAATTCATTCATTTTGACAGTATTTGCAGATTAAAATATCACGCTCTCATAAGGCCCCTCTCCTGATATTTACACGTTGATGCCATGAAGTCGCCAGTTCTTACTGTCTGCTTTGTAAACAGTAATATTTATCTAGAGACTATTTCGTAAAAGGTTTAATTTTTGCGAGTTTAGAAGAATCATTTAAATCAATATTTTACCCTATATTGAGATACTTAATAAATTCAGAAGTCTTTTAACCCCTTAATGCACACATTTTTTGAAAAAGACCGCCCAAAAAAAACCAATTTGTTTTTAATGAAAAAAGTGATGATAGTGCGCAGATCAGCCCAACGAGTATTTGCATTTATCCGATTACTGAAATGATCGTCAAGAAACTGTCACTGGACGATAACAATTTTTGTTGGAACAATCGGAAAGATGATGCGATCAACAGAATAGAATAGAATAGAAATATGCTTTATTGCCATGAAAATGTTTACAATTTTATCGACAAAGCTTATAAATAGTCAAAAAAACAAAACAGTAACAATCCAATTTACTAAAATTACATAAATCGTCAATATATTTAAATAATAATAATAATAATTGATTGATTGATTGATTGATTGATTGATTCAGTGCCGCATGCATGGCTTATCGATATATTGAAAATATATAAAGTCGATGATAATATAGTGACCTTTTTAAAGCATATAATGACTGAGTGGAAGACAAAAATTCACCTTCAAATACTTGGTGAAAACAATATCGAAACTGAAGATATCCCAATTAACCGGGGGCTTTTCCAGGGGGACTCTTTGAGTCCACTTTGGTTCTGCCTAGCAATGAACCCACTATCTCAGCTACTGAATTCCACTGACTCAGGCTTTAGCATCAAAAATAACAATGCTGTTGTAGCGAAGCTTAATCATTTGTTGTATATGGATGATTTAAAATTAATGGCTTCAACTCGTAAACACTTAGATCAGATGCTAAAAACTGTAGAAACCTTCTCTAATGATATTAGTATGCACTTCGGTCTAGACAAGTGCCGTATCTTAAATATAGTCAGAGGACACGTTCAGCCCGGTGGTTTCGATATGCAAAATGGCCAGAACATCGAGGCCATGGGTGAAAATGATATGTATAAATATCTCGGTGTAAAGCAAGCGCGGAAAATTGACCATAAACAAATGAAAACCGAACTAACTTCTGAATTTGTACGAAGGGTAAGACAGCTTAATCGGTCATATCTCAATAGTAAAAATTTGTTTAAGGCATTAAATACGTACGCCTTTTCCGTGCTTAGCTACTCATTTGGTATTATCAAATGGTCAAAAACCGATATAGAAAATCTTCAGCGGAAAGTAAGAACACTTCTCACAAAGGCACACAACCATCATCCTCGCAGTGCAGTAGAGAGAACAACATTACCGCGGTATATAGGAGGAAGAGGACTCATGGACATAGGTGAGCAATTGGATAAACAAGTGGCTAACTTAAGAACTTATTTTCAGGCACAGGCTGAATCATCTACTTTACATCGTGCAATCTGTGCAGTAGATGACTCAACGCCGCTTAAACTGAGGGAACAAGAAATGCGCATAAACCACCTATCTAAGGACGAAAAAATGCGCACCTGGATGGGTAAACCACTGCATGGACGGCATCTCAATGAGGTCAACCAAGAATATGTCGACAGTAGAGCGTCGAACTATTGGTTGGTATCAGGAAAGATGTTTCCCGAGACAGAAGGTTTCCTACTTGCCATTCAGGATCAGGTTATTCCAACTAGAAATTACCTGAAGTATATTGTAAAAGATCCTCAGGTCCAAAACGACAAATGCCGATATGGATGTCAAGCTCAAGAATCCATCCAACATCTTACCGGGGGCTGCCAGGCGTTTGTCGGATCTGATTATAAAGAACGCCACGACTCAGTAGGAAAGATTCTCCACCAAGAACTGGCTAACAAACTTGGACTTCTTCAAACCGATTATCTTCCTTATTATCAATACGTCCCTGATAGAATGCTTGAAAACGACAACTACAAGCTATACTGGGATCGCACTGTGCTCACAGACCAAACAGTGGCACACAACAGACCGGATCTCATACTAGTTAATAAACTTACTAGGCAAACAACATTAATAGAGGTGGCGATACCTAACAACAATAATCTGCGTGTTAAGCACAACGAAAAGATCGCCAAGTATAGAGATCTCGAAATACAAATAAGGAGACAATGGAGAATGGAAAGTACCCAGACAATACCTATTATTCTTTCTACTACTGGAGTCATTCCAAAGAACCTCATAGAAAACATCAAAAAGCTGGGTCTAAATGAACATCTTTACAAGACTATGCAGAAAGCTGTGCTACTCTCGACCTCCAGATGCGTGAGAAAATTTTTGGGAGATACTCCGGCGTACCAAGTCACCTAGGGCTCGATAACACGGAAAGAGTCCCACCAGAGCTCAATCCTTTTGATACCCTAGGTATCTGGGATGAGTGAATTTTCCCCTTAGAGGGAGTGCGGGCCGTATGGCTTAATCTGGATAATAATGAAGTTAAAACAGAAATAATCAATTGCAAAAATTTAAATAAATTGCAAATGCATAGTCTACCTAATAATTAATAAAAAAAGGTTTAAAAGTTAAAAAGTTAAGCTGCTGCATATGACACCCAAATATAGATAAAAAAAATAACTAAAATACTACTTGTGCAAAGGGTACTGTAATTTTTTAGTTATTGACTAAAAAAATCTTCTACTGAATAATATGGTCTTTCAGACAGGTAGGCTTTTGTCAGTTTATGGAATTTGTGGAAAGATGGTGCGGATTTTAGTTGTAGGGGGAGATAGTTGTACATTTTTTTGCGGAATATAATATCGATTTCTTTACTAACTCCGAGGACGGGGTCGGCAAATAGACGTCAAACGTAGAATTTCTCGTGAAGTAGTCATGATTAGGTCTTGGTGGAAAGACATGTAGATGTTTACGAATTAAGCAAACAGTTTCTAAAATATACAAAGATGGAAGGGTTAAAATTCCGTGATCTTTGAAATAACTTCTGCAATGTGTTGTTCTTCTGAGGTAAAACAGATATCTTTTTTTGTAATTTGAAAATAACATCGAATTGGGCAGTTGTACCAGAACCCCAAAAAGGAAGACCATAACGAAGATGTGACTCGAACAAAGAAAAATATGTTATTTTGGAAGATGCTAAATTGAGTTCATTCGAAACAGATCTTATAGCATAGCAAGCTGAAGAGAGTTTCTTCCGTAACAAATCGATATGGAGGGACCATTTAAGGTTGCTTTCTAAAGAAATACCAAGAAATTTTACAGAATCAACGGTACTGATCTGGCTGTTATTAAGAGGTAAGGGTTGAAGAGCTCCTTTATAAGACAATGCTACTGTTTTATCTACGTTAAACGAGAGTAAATTTGAGTCAGACCAGGTTTTTATTGTAAGTAGATCAGAAGTTATAGTAGCATGAACAGTTGCAATATTTAAGTTACTCCAAGTGATACTGGTATCATCAACAAAAAGAAAGATTTTTCCATCGATTTTTAAATTAGTGATGTCATTAATAAATATAAGGAAAAGTAGAGGACCCAATACTGAACCTTGAGGTACCCCACATACAATGTTTTGAGACTAGAGTCTGTATCATTTGCTCTAACCAGTTGTTTCCTATCATCCAAGTAAGATTGGAACCAATCTAAAGAAATGCCTCGAATTCCGTAGAAATTTAGTTTTTTATCAAAATGTTGACATTATAACGAGTTAATGAGTTATAATGTCAACAGGAGAAACAGAACGCATAGAACTAAAAGGAGGAATCCGCCAAGGAGACTCGCTCAGCCCATTGTTATTCAATATGATGATGAATCAAATAATTCATGAAGTCAGAAAACGACATGGATACCACATGGGAGCGCATAAAATCACGATACTATGCTATGCCGATGATGCAGTACTAATTGCTGATAACGAGGATGACCTGCAAAGGCAGCTCCACACTTTCAATCTCACAGCAAATACATTTAATATGAGAATATCGGTAGAAAAAACTAAATGTATAGTGATAAGTAAAGAGCCGCGTAGATGCAAGTTAGAAATAGACGGCAAAATTGTAGAACAAGTAATGAAATTCAATTACCTAGGAGTAGAGTTCACTAGTGACAGGAATATAAGAACAGAGACCACAACACAAGCAACAAAAGCGGCAAGAGTAAGTGGTTGCCTCCGAGAAACCATATGGAGAAACAAATATCTGATCACGGAAAGCAAAATAAAAGTATACAAGACAACAGTAAGACCTATCCTAACATATGCAGCGGAGACAAGGACCGATACAAGAAAGACGAAACAACAAATCAACAATATCGAAATGAAAGTATTAAGATCAATAGCGGGCATATCATTAAGAGACAGACAAAGCAACAGAAGTATACGAGAACGTTGTAAAATTCAAAATATTATCAGGTGGATAAAAACAAGAAAGAAAAACTGGAACGAACATGTAAATCGAATGGAACCAGATAGATTAGCGAACATCTGTAAAAACAACAAGCCGTATAGCAGAAGACCCGTTGGAAGGCCGCCGAAAAGGTGGAAAGACAATGTACAGTCAATAACAACTGAAACGGAATAAGAGGCAGACAAACAGGAGTAATCCTAGTCGCGCGAAGAAGAAGAAGAAGAAGAAGATCAAAATGTTGTGATTTACACAATCAAAAGCTTTGGCGTAGTCACAAAAAACGGTGGCAGTGTGAAGATTATTGTTCAGTGCTTGATAAACCTCATGTAGTACAGAAAACATGGCATTGTTGTATGTTCACTTTGCAATTTCTATAAATTGTTGTAATATATCGATTTTGTTTTTTTTTCTTTACTTTATTAACTTATATTTTGTATTTATGTATATTTTTTTTATATTGACGATTTATCAAATTTCAGAAAATTGTATTTGTTATTGTTATTGTTAGATATTATTTATTTATTTTTTCTGATTAAGCTTTGTCCATAAAATTTGTATAATTTTCAGTGACAATAAAGCATATTTCTATTCTATTCTATCAGTGGTGCATTTATTACTTAAAAAGCCGAACTGATTTTGTGATAAAATGTTGTTTTCAACTAGAAAGGACATAAGTCGGGCTTTTATGAGTCTCTCAATAATTTTGGAGAGTACCGGTAGTAGTGCAATAGGTCTATAATTGCAGGTATTAGATATTTCACCACCCTTATGAAGAGGAATAATGATGGCTGTCTTCAGGCACTCTGGAAATTTACCTTTCTCAAAAGAATCATTAATTAGTGAGATGAGGACTTCTAACACATTTTCTGGAAGATTAGAAAAAATTTTTATCGATAGACCATCAGTACTACAGGAAGATTTGCTTTTGATACTATTGATTGTTTGGATCAGTTCAGATTTATCGACTGGTTTTATAAAGAATGAATTCGAGACCTTTCTTGAATTAGGGAGATAGGAAATTGGAACTTGTTGTGGCAAAATAGTTGATGTAATATTTTTACTCACATTAACAAAGTATTCATTTAGATTTTCAGGGTCTGGAAGGGAAAATGTTTGAGCAGTGTGGGTTTTATTTCGAAGATCGTCGTTTATTATGGACCAAGTTTCTTTTGCAACACTTTTGGAGCTTCCCAGATGGTTCTGGTAGTAGACTTTTTTAGCTGATTTTATAAGTTTAAAATAGGTTGCCCTGTACTTGGTGATATATTCAGTGATAGAGACGTTGGTAGTAAATTTCTTGATATAGAGAAGAGAACGCATATTCTTGGAAGATATTCGGATACCTTTAGTAGTCCAGGGTTTGTGATGTTTTGGCTTAATTGCAATTAAAGGAAATGCTTTATTGAAGATGCAGATAAGCTTATCTAAGAATTCACTGATATTATTATCCACGTCCATGACAGGAAAGCGCCACTCAGAGGTTAAGCATAAATTTTGGAATTTACGAAAGTTCCTGGTGGAAAAAATCCTGCCTAAACGTCGGGTTTTCGAGGAGGGTTTGCTGGAGATATTAAACTTCGTATAAACTGCTTCATGATCAGATAGTCCAGCATTAATAATTGTAGAGTGGACATAAGGGGTGAGAAATCTGAGACTGTATAATCAGTTATGGTAGATGAAGTTTTTGTAATCCTTGTAGGAGAATCAACGTGTATTGTTAGACCATACGATTCAAATATGTTGACCAAGGATATTTGTGTAGCACAAGCAGCAGCATAATCAATGTTAAAGTCCCCGCATAAAATGTTTCTACTTTTATGGGGCAGGTCATCTAACAAATTTAGCAGGTTCTGAAAAAATAGTTCTACGGAAGAGGCAGGTGATCTATAAATGCAAATAATATAAAGATTAAGATTCTTATCGTAAACTAAGGAAAACTCAAAGGAGGCTTCACTTAACAGAAAGTCATATTTTGTTACCAAAGAAAAATCATTACTCGTAGACAGAATTAGTGTCCCCCCATAAGCTGAGCTTGGACGATCATACCTAGCAATTGTGGTATATTTATCTACAAAAAAAGGCTCGTTGACTTCAAGCCAGTGCTCTGTAACCGCAGCTACCGGGGGAAACCCTAATTCCTCTAGGAACAAAAACAGTTCATCAGTTTTGTATCTTATAGAACGAATATTAATCAGGACCATGCTAAAGTTGTTATCACTAAAACAATTTGAGGATTCTAGTCCCTCAGAACACGTCGTGATGTTTAAAAATTTCGTTTTGGAGAGGCAGCGGAATAGTAATTTATCGACAACGATTATCTTTTTGTTGGAACATATTTTGTTTACTGCGCAGGAGTGTGATCGTTACATGACTGTTATTTGTTGTGTTGGAACAAACCTATTATTATATTATATTATAGTTACATACATTATATTTTAGTAAAAGAAGGTTTGTTCTAACACAACGAAAAACCGTCATGTAACAATCACGTTACTATAAAATAATACGTTCTATGGGCTATGGGTTCTAAAACAAATCAAGGGCGCCAGGAAAATCCATCTCCAGATAGCTATTTCTGCCTCTCAGACGTCATCGGTGGAGCTATGCAGTCACAACTCTCAATTAAACATCAACAAGCCTGCCTTATTTAAGGAAAATTACCGCGAATGCAATAATTCTACCTTTGAGACGCAATATTTATTATTTTATTTCAAATTATTTTAATTGTTTTATTACAGTAAACTTTGTATCTGAGACTTTTCGTCTTCCTCGTTTTACGAAAGATGTCGCTGATTTGCGTCTCAAAGGTGGAATTATTGCATTCGCGGTAATTTTCATTAAATAAGGCAGGATTGTTGATGTTTGATTCAGAGTTGTAACTGTATAGCTCCACCGATGACGCCTGAGAGACAGAAATAGCTATCTGGAGATGGTATTCCAACTCTGAATCAAATAAAAACAAAAACTGCCTCACCCCCCCCCCCAATATTTATTGTTGTTTGTTTGGTTTTATATGACTGCGGATACTAAATCCATTCGCCAATCTTTTATTTATTAGTCATCGTTTCACATATATAATCTTATCCTAACCCCAATACAAGTATTGACCTGTCTTTTCTGTCTAAGTACTTAATCTATATTTTAAATAATTCTTATTAACAACAAACACGCCAACTGTTTCACAAACTTCTTTTAGTGCGCACACCATTGTTACCATATTTTTTTCTTCTCCCATTAAAATTAGTTTATTATTTTCTGGCCATGGCATAGCCAGTTGACCAGACTCAACAAGGTTATTAGAAAATTTTAA